>NW_008352136.1:185022-189988 GCF_000622305.1 Nannospalax galili
ATATATATTTCATAGACAGAACTTTGTTCCTCTTCTGGCTCCGTCCAGGTAACCTTTTACATGCCAACTTCCCCCAGGCCTCAGTTTCTTCATCTGAAAAGCAGGATGACTGTAAGTGCGGTCTTGTGACTGAGCCCACACCTGCCCCCCACCATGATTGGGTTCCCATTTCCCACCCTGACTTTGAACTGGACCCTCGCCATGGACAATAAAGACCCTTTCCAGCATTCTCTGCTGCTAAAACTAGGCAGGTGACTGTGTCCTGGCCTGGGGAAAGTGGGGAATGCCTGGAGAGGTTCTGCAATGCCCCCAAAGGTTCCAGCGTTGGAGACTTGATTTCCAAAGCAGCCACTGAGGTGGAGTGGGCCTTTAAGAGGCGGGGCCTGGGGAATCCTTAAGTCACAGGTTTGAGGGATTCTGGGACCCAAGTCTTCCTGGGCTTCCTGTTGGACAAGGTGATGTTTTCCTTTCCCAATGTGATGTAGCATCTTCTACCACTTACCAGAGGCCAAGCTCACAAGCTCACATGTCTTCCTCCCAGTGTCTGATCTTGTTCTTTGAACTTCTAGAAGTATAAGCTAAATAAATATCTTTTCTTTATAAGTTAGGCTGCCTTGGGTATTTTGTTATAGTAGTGAAAAACTGACACAGACCCCAAAAGGGAGAGGTGACCCTTCTTTGTCCCTTGTAGGTGTGATGCAGGATCTCTAGCAGCCCTGTGGGACCAAGAGGTAAGAGTCACATACTGGGGGTAAGAGAACCTTGAGAAAGCAGCCTCTGGAGCCATTGGCATATGCCTTGGACCATGGTCTCTGAGCTTGTTCAACAGTCAGAAATAAGCTTCCTTCTTCCTTAGGATACACTGGTGCCTATTTCTCATCTAAGTGCTAATTGCTACCTGTTGGGAGGGTCAGGTGGATTTATCCCAATAATGGCTGGAGCAGAGTGCCTGGCATGGAATCTTCTCCTTGTGTGTGGATATTTCATCACTTTAAAGACAAGAGCAAGAGATGGCTCAGTGTGTGGGGCTGTGACAAGGTTCGTGGTCTCTGAGATGGCTTAGAAGACAGAAGGAAACTCCCAAAGGAGCTGTGTGGGCTCCCAAGGAGTCTGTGGCTTCCAGAAGCTCAGAGGTGCCTGTGGGGTATCTGTCTGTCCCCATCTGGACCCCCCATTGAATCTGTGGGGACCCTGCCCCCAATCTGGATACACTGGGCTCTGTGTCTTTACCCTCAGGGGCTCAAATGGAATGGCCCAGAAGATCCTTTATAGTTTGCTTTTATCCAGGAATTAAAGCTTGGCTGGTCCAGTACCAGCCCGGAAGTCTGGGGAAGGTCAAGGAATTGGCTGCCCCAGTTCTAGTTCCTTCAAAAAAAGAAAACTGTCAGCAAGAGCCAGGTAGGGCCCATGGCTGTCCGCTTTTGGAATCTCCACTCCAGTGGTGCCACCAGTCCAGGAACTTCCTGGACCCCGATGACAGCAATATTATTATGAATTGGCCCTGCCTTTCAGACAGTTCTCACTGAATCTCAATGTTATGTGCCCATTTCACAGGTGTGCAAGCAGAGGCTCAGCAGAAGCAAAGAATGTGCTCATGATCACAGGCTGATCTGGACTCAGGCTTCACAGGCTCTCTGAGATCCCTCCCTCCACACAAATACACATGGCCTTTTCCCTCTGCAGTCCGCTGCCACAGAGGGTACTCGGACTTGGTACTAGTGACTGACTCCCTGTAAATGCATGTGGTCTGGTTGCTCCGGGAGATGCTTCTCAGACACCTCACAACCCAGTGCTTATTCTTCTCAAACAAGCATTTTCCTCCCAAATAGAAAATGCTTCATTGTTCCTGTTTGAGTCTAAAAGTAATTTGTGCTGTTCTGAAAGTGCAGGTGGTATATAAAGATGCAGAAAGTAATTACCCACTTTGGCACTCAGGGCTCCTTCCAGAATGCGCAGAGTCCTCCTGGGAGCCAGCCAGGCTGGGGGTGCTGAGACAGGGTGCTAAGACAGGGTGACTTACACAGGGTGCTGAGACAGGTTACTGAGCCAGGATGATTCACATAGGGTGCTGAGACAGGGTCCCTCAGGGTGCCTCAGGCAGGATGACCTGCCCAGATTCACCTGCACCTAGCAAGCCCCCTATCCACATCTGCACATGGATCCTTTTGGTCCACTCTCTGTACAGTTTTCCACTAGATCATCCAAGGATGATGGACTTCCACCCCCTTCCCAGGAATAGGCTGTGTGGTCTGGTGCATCTGAAAACAAACAGCTTCGATTTGGGGCATCCTGAGGGAGGAGAGACTCAGGTCCTCCAGTGACCAGCCTCCAGCAGCCGCCTTACCTCTTTGGGACAAACAGGGCTGCCTGCTTGTATTGTGCTGAAGGGGAGAGGAAAGGAGGGGAGGGGAGGGCAGGGGAGAGAAGGGGAAGAGAAGGGAGGGGAGGAGAAAGGAGAAGAATGGAGGGGAGACAGAAGCCCTAGCACCTGGCACAGAGGAGGGGGCTAACTGAATGGATCCTTCTGCTATGACTATTTCATTCTCAAGCTTAGCAGGGAGGTTCTGCCTTGAGTGTGTTTAAGATTTGAGATCTGGGGTGCTGAGGCTTGAGTCTCTTTGCCTGTGGCTTCTTCACATTATAATCTGCAAGCATCCCCCTTTATTCCCTCTGATAATTGGGTCTCACTCTGCTGCCACCCCCATAAGTGCCCCAGGTAGCCTGTCTCTAAGTGTTTGATGGGTGTCTTTTGTTTGGTTCTGGAAAATGTCTTGTGGGAGTGTTTTTCATTCATGAGCTGGGCTGTAAGTTTTATCCCATTTGTCCATGCCATGCACTGTGACTTGAAGACCCACAAGCTGCCATACTCATACCCAGGACTGCTGTGCAGTCCCCCTGTGGTATGACGCCCTGTGCTGTGGTCCCCTGCAGTGTGGTTCCCCTGTGGTGTGTCCCTTGACTTTGAAGCACCTTTGTGTTTAGGGACAAGACACCTAGTGGGCATCAGCCTGCAGTCACCACAGATAATGTGGCAGGGAGCACCCTGGGGGGTTGGGGGCAGAAAGGATTTCTTCAGAGTGGATCTGGTCACAGTACCCATCACCCTCGCTCTCCTCAGTGGCTGTCCTGGGCTGCCTCCCAAGCCCAGAAGTTATGCAAAAGTAGGTGTCTTCTGACGTACCTTGCCTGTGTAGCCCCCGTGTCAGGACACACTCTACATCCTCTGCTTGAAGTTCTTTCTGAAAGCCAGAGGCTCAGCAGATAGGTGAAGCTGTGAAGTTTCTAGAAGTTTGACATCCTCTCCCACCCCCAAACCACTGTGGCCATGAAGAACCTCATTGTTCTTGTTCATACAATACAATCTCAGGGTTCAGGGTCATTAGATCACCCCAAAGCAGCAGAAAGCATCTAAGATCTTGGGTTCCAGTCCTGCCCAGCTCTGCCCTCAAGCGCTCAGCTGCCAGGAACAGATTTCTGTTTTCTCATCTGTACCACGGGGCCCAGGGCTGAGTTCATGGGGTGTCACCATCGCTGTCTGGGAACCTGCCAGCACCTTGCCTGCCAATACAGGCGGCCTTCTTACTGGTGTGGCTGTGTATTACCATACAACAGCCCAACACCAACAGTTATCTCTGTGTCTGAGGATCAGAAAGCCTGTGGTCCTATTGGTCCTGTGGTTGAATGACTGACTGACGACTGATTGGTTGGTTGATTGAGGGCCTCTCACTTTTGTCCTGTATTTTGATGCCCCACATTAAGGAGAGAGTAAGGTATCAGGGGCCTGTAGTCTTGAGTGATGGAAAGTCAGTAGTAGCATCAAAAGGGGTCGGGGACTCTGTATCCCCTCTAAGAGCATGCCCCCAATGTCCTCACTTCCTTCCATTAATCCCCACCTCTTAAATATTCCAGTATTAACAGCGGATGGACAGCGAGCCTTTGACACACGAGCCTTTGGAGACCATTGAAGCTCAAGTCATCATAGGAAGCCATGACTATTGCATTCTGTTCTATCTGAATACAAATGGTCATGCGCAGAAGGACACCTAGTTGGAATGCCAACTCTCTTTGGATGATGGATGTACCGGATAGGACTTTATCGATTGCCCATCAGAAACTCAACTTAAACTCAAGAAAAAAGGAAAACTTACTGATAAAGTAGGCGATGGATGAATCCGGTTGATTGGGAGAAAGCACCAGGACACAGATAAAACTCCAGCGGAATAGACTTTATTAGCAAAGGAACACCTGGGAAGATTCCCTCCCAGGCAGGGAAAATGTCTGCCCTGGGTCATGAGCTGGTGTCTTTTATAGGGGGAGGCTTCTGGGGGTGCAGAAGGTGGGAAGATATATATATATTTTTAAAGTTAGGTTGGAGGGGGGCGGTGGGGGAAGCGGGACTGTTAAAACCTGTCCTCTTTAGAGATCAAAGGGGAAGCCTGCTGTGTTGACCAAACAGTGGAGAAAAGTCTGCTTCTCTTGACTTCAAAGACCAGGGCTGACGTTGGGGGGCTGGATTAGGGGTCGATCAGACAGTGGGGGTTCCCTCTTCATGCATCTCAACAGGGTCCTCGATGGTTGACAGGCTCTTATATACATGTGGAGGGAGGGAAAGTAACAACTGATTAAAATTAGTAAGAGTTAGTTTTTGGATTTTGGTCCTGAAAGTATCTGAAGAGGCAAGGAGCAATGGTTAGCATGAAGATAATAGCTCTTTTTTTTTTTCTGCCAGGGCTGAACTTGAGAGTGATGAACTCAGGATTTGTTTTCAGGCACTCTAATAGCTGTTGGACAGGTTAAAATCAGTCTAGACATGGAGAGAAAAGAAATTTAGCCATCATTGTAGAATAATAGTAGCTTCAGGTGGGCACTATAGTTTTGGAAACTAAGATTTGAAGTCCTACACCTGAGCAGCATTTCATTGTTAAGATCAAAATCACTAGTGAGAAATGATAGTCTAAATAACATT
>NW_008352136.1:190195-221164 GCF_000622305.1 Nannospalax galili
TAAAATATACTGATGACTTTAATTTTTGGTTATACTTTCCTTTTGGGTGTTTAAGACCATACTGTTGGCCCAAACAAACCAATTTATTTTTACTCTTAAGGTTGTATGAGGATTTGGTCCTCAGGGGTAATTTGGGCTTGTGGGGAGCCCCTGGCTCCTCAGGCTTTTCTTTTACCAGCTCCGTCTATGTGAAGATAAGTCAAGAGGCCCTGCTTGACCAAGGCTTCGCTTGGAAGCATGGAGGAAATTTTTCCTCTGTGTTGACCCTCCTCTTTGCAGGCTGGACACTGGTTCAAGTCCGTCTTCTGGGGTCCCCATGGCCTCCCTGAAGAAGAGGACAGGTGACTCACCAAAGTTACAGGACATTTTGAGAGATGCTCCATAGCCCCTGGAACTTGCTTGACCTTGGAGGGCAAGGAACAGAAATTTGTCCCTTTAAGTCCCTCTGACCAGATTAATACAGGACTTAGAGTCTGACTGTTAAACATCCAACAAGGTTAGATACACCAGTTTGGTACTTTTAATTACAATGTGCTATGTAGATAGACCTTGGGCAACATCCTTAAATAAACCTTGACTAGACATCCTTAGACTAGTTGACTAAGCTACGACCTTAGAAAATTTAAGATTATCTATAGATTATCTTTGTCTCATTTTAAATTTATAGAAACACAGTGGGTAGGTATAGTAGGGAATGGCTGAGGTGGGGTTCAGAGGGAAAAATAGACATAGGGTCAGTAGAAAACTCATTCCTGGATTGGTGTTAAGGGATGGGTCCTTGAAATTTTTGATTTAAGAGACCCGATACTGGTGGCCTGGTACTTGCTGTGTTCCTTGGCCGGTTTTAATTTGGAGAGATGAATCCAACCAGGTTGTCCCGAGAGACCTTGACTGCAGTCAGGGTAGACAAGATCACCAGGTGAGGACCAACATGGCTGGAGGGTTTCCTTCACTCCTTTCTGTTGGGTGTGAACCGGCAGGTAGGTGTGATCTCCAGGTTGAAGTGGGTGGTCAGTGTGGCCTTTAGAAGCCTGGGGACTAATCCGGTCAGCATGATCCCTGAGTAGTTTCCTTAGAAGGGTGAAGGCAGGTACATAGTTGTGTACAGGGAAGGGATGCTAGAGGAAGAGGTCATCCTTGGCTAAAATTAGGGCTCTGGTGAGTGTCACAGTTTGGCCTTTTGAGATGTGGTTCCAAGTGGTAGGGGGTCCTGACTCAATGACATCTGTGAGAGATACTTTGGCCTGTGGGACCCTGTTGGGGTGAGAGTTAAACTTCTATCCATAAACCAAGTCAGGGTTTGGTTTGGTAGGGGGTCTAGGAAATTAGGGGATCCTGGTAGGCGAGTTCCTGAAGAGTTTCCAAGCATGAGTGAGTGAACGATTCACTGGAAGGGAGGTGGGAAGCTGGATTGAGAGGAGAGCAGGAATCAAGCGTGAGCAAGGGATTTTCAAGAAACATGACATGGAAGAGTAGTTTAGAGGGAGCTAGATTGGCAAGAGATGTGTGGGTTACTTAAGTTGATGGGGGGAAAGGACGGAGATGGGCTGACCCAAAGTGAGCTTAAGTCCCTCTGGAGCCAGGAGAGTAGTAGTGGCCAGAGCACAGAGACAAGGTTGCCAGTCCTGGATGGTGGTATTAAGCTGTTTAGAGAAAAGCTGCCGGGGCAAAAGTGGGACCCCTCATCTGTCCCCAAACCCCTAATGTCTGGTCCTTATTTTCAGTTGTATAGAAGAGGAATGGACATTTGAGGTTGGGGAGAGCTAGAGCCGGTGACTTTAAGAGTGTTAATAGTTGTGGAAGGCTGCTGTAATGGGCCCTAAGGGGTCAACAGACTCAGGGGAGTTCTCTTTGGAAGCTTCATGAAGCGGCTTTGTAAAGAGGGCAAAGTTAGGAATCCAGGTGCGTAGGTACCCTGCAATGTCTAGGAAAGATAGAATTTTCTCCTTGGTTGTGGGGGCCTTTAAAGACCCTAGGTAATTTGTCCTATCTATAGTTAAACAGTGGGATTAGGTGTGAGAAGGAACTCTAAGTACTTGACTTGAGGGAGAGAAAGGTGAGCCTTAGCTGAAGATGTCCTATATCCCTTGTCCTCCAGAAAATTAAGGAGTTTGATTGTGTGGGCCTTGGAGACTGAGAGAGATGGGGAGCAAAGAAGTAGGTCATCTACATATTGTGGGATGGTGGAGGGGTTAAGGTCTAGGGAGGTTAAATCCTTGGCTGGGCTTGTCCAAAGTGGTGAGGGCTGTCTCGAAACACATGGGGCAGGACAGTGCAGGTTAGATCATAGGTGTGAGTGATGTATTTAAAATCTTGTATGAAGTGTGTAGGATTAGTAGAAAAGGAGCCCATTTTGCATTTGAGGTGAGCTAGATCTCCAAGAGAGAGAGGGACATGGACCTTGACCATCCCGTCCGTGCATGCCACCTCCCGGAGGGGAAAGATACCATGGGCAGGGAGTTGAGACTGGGTGTGGGAGCAAGGATGGCTTGACATAGGAGAGGGGTTGGGAGAAGGGGAGTCCTGGGAAGAGGCCAGAGTGGGAGAGATGGGAGGGGTGTACTGTCCATGAGGTTGATCTATTTGTTTCAACTTGATAGCTGACAAGTCTCAGGGTCCAGCTTCAGGCATGGTTGGATCCAGGTGCTCAGATAATGTCAGGACTCCTTTTCTTCACATGCTGCAGCTCTCCTTTCCTCTGTGGAGTGGGCTTTCTCTGGGACGCTTTCTATAGGCTGGGAAAAGACTGACCACTGTCTGTTCCTAGTCTTTTTGCAGCTCAGGACAGGGAAAAAAAAATAATCTCTCCTAAGGATCCCAGAGAAAGTGCTTAGCAGAGCCATTCATTCATTCATTCATTCATACATTCATTCATTCATTTTGAGACAGGGTCTTACCATGTATCCCTGGCTGGCCTAGAACTTGTTGTAGAGCCCAGGCTTCCCTTGCACTTAAGATCCTCCAGTCTATGTGGCCCCTGTGCTGGGTGTGGCCAGGACTTATATTGACTGAGATTGGTTGTGCACTGTTGTGTGAGTAAATCATGCATCCATGCTCTGATTGGCCACTTTCAAATCATCACACATTCCCCTCTCCAGCCTAGCGTAGTGGAGGAAGTCCCCTTTGGTGAGTTGGGTGGAGAATGGGGGATGTATCATTGACTCCCAGAGCAAAATGGCCACACGTACATTCATTCCTGAGGGAACAGGAACAGCACCCACCTTGGAGGAGTGGAAAAGGCATAAGAAAAGAAAGGGATTCAGTTCTTTTGCCTTTCCACATTTTTCTGAATTTTTACAATAAACATGAATAACTAGCAAAAAAATTATCTTAAGTAATTAAAAAGAAACCCAAAGGTATTAAGGATGGAGTTTAGACAGAGATGTGACTGGCTTTGCTCAGGGCTGATAATGTCTTTTTGTGTTAATCCTTCCAGGTGTGATTTGCATTTTAACCACAGTCAAAATGCTGACTCTAAGGTGAAGGTATTGAAGGGATTTGGGGCACTGAGCAAGCCCTCCAGGACCTGGTCCATTGTCTGCCTTTGCAGGGCCATGTGGCTGTGAAATATTGTTGGTCCCCAAGAGCTTCTCCCAGGATTAAAGCCAGGGCCTGGGAAGGAGCAACCAGCTGGAGCTCAGGTTTCTCACCTGGGAGATGGTGTAGTAACAGTGCAATACTTTATCCTTCAGAACTGCAGTGAGATTCAGGAGGTAACGCAGATATGGTATCCTTCAGAACTGCAGTGAGATTCAGGAGGTAATGCAGATATGGTACCTGGTCTTTAAACAACTGTCATGCCACTGTGCCTCCCACACCGCCTCTGTCTCAGGCAGATTGTACAGGAAGAGGGGTAACATGGAGTTTGGGGCTAAGCCAAGCCAAATTCAGGGCCAGTTCTGCCACTCTTAGCTGTGTGACCTCAGGAGGACATGTAACCTCATGTACCTCAGTTCGCTCACCTGGAAGACGGGACTGGAAGTACGGCCATGTGGAGTGGAGAGGACAGGCAAGGTACCAGCTCATAAAACACATGGCACTTAGCAGACTCTGAGAAATGCTTCAATCCCTTCCCAGTGGCTTTTCTTCAACTCTCCCAAGAAGCATCAACAGAACTCACACCCACAGAACTGGAAGGGAACTGGTATAAATGGTGGTGATTCTTATGGCATGCAACACAAAGACAGCAAACACAACCAGAGGCTGGTAGCCTATAATATTTAAAATGTTTATTAATTTTTATGGTAAACAGAAAGAATATACCTGGTGCTAATTTACAAAGGAATTTGCTGCACATTTTTTTCTAATCGTGATATAGGACTGATACTTCATACCATGGTTTATCTATCCATCAGTCTACCATTTATGTCCATCGTTTTTTGAAAAATATTTTATTTTATTGTATTTTATTTTATGTGTATGAGTGTATTGCCTGCATGTATGTAAGTGCACCCATGTCGTGCATTGCTCATGGAGATCAAAAGAAGGTGTTGGATTCCCCTGGAACTGGAGTTAAGAACTGTTGTTAGCCACCATGTGGGTCCTGGGAATCGAACCTGGGTCCTCTGCAAGAGCAGCCAGTGCTCTTAACCACTGAGCCATCTCTCCAGCCCCATTTATGTCCATCTTTATCTATTTATACATCATCTATTCATCCACGTACCTGCCAATTTATCCATCCATCCATCCATCCATCCACTATCCATCACTATATGTCCATCTCTCCACATTTGTTCTATTCATTCATCAACCTACTTGTCTATTCATCCATTCATCCATCATACTTGCCTACCCATCCATTCATTCATCTACTTGCCTATCCAATCATCCATCATCCATTGCTCTATATCCATCTCTCCACAGTTATCTGTCCACTCATCCATCCACCCATCTATCCAACCACCCATGCATATCCATCCATCTATCCATCCATCCATCCATCCACCCATCTATCCATCCACCCATCCATATCCATCCATCTATCCATCCATCCACCCATCTATTCATCCATCCATCCATCCACCCATCTATCCATCCACCCATCCATATCCATCCATCTATCCATCCATCCACCCATCTATTCATCCATCCATCCATCCACCCATCTATCCATCCACCCATCCATATCCATCCATCTATCCATCCATCCACCCATCTATTCATCCATCCATCCGTCCATCCGTCCATCCGTCCGTCCATCCATCCATTCATCCATTCATCCATCCATCCAACACAGAATGGCTGTTGTGTACATGTTTCTTCTGAACTTGTTGGAAGTGAGCCCTGACTGAAAATGCTGAGGTAAGTGCTATGTTTGGGAGGGTTCTTTCCTGCAGGGGTGGGTGGTTCTCTCATATCATTGGGTAAGTGACCTGTGCTGAGTTTGGCCTTGAGCTGCTAGTGGGCTGCTACTGAATGGACAGCATCAGGGCCAGCAGTCTTCTCTGCACCCTGGGCATCAGAGTCTAGTTTTTGCTAACAGGAGTACTGCTTTCAGGGTACAGCCCACTCCAGGGACCTATGAATCACTCAGGAAGAGTCAGCCAGCATGGGGGCGGGGTGTGGTGTGGGTGGGACTTGAGGAAGATGCTGAACTTCCTGCCTGTGGTGATCCTTTGGGAATTTAAGTATAACGTGGTTTATTTAAGGCTGGGTCTATACTCAGGTAGGGAGTCCCCGCCCTCCTTTGTTTTGCTTTAGCTATTCTGAGTGGGGTTTGGGAACAGTTAAGCTGTCCTCAACCTCAGCCCATAAGGATTGCTTTTGCTTAATCCTTGCAGCAGTCCCCCGAGGCTGGATTTGTAGCTGACACCATCTGAGAGACGAGATGAGGAATAAATGGTCAGATAGATGAAGTGACTTGTCCTAGTCATGTTACAGTACTCAGTGGTCTGTCCTGGTCACAGTGTTAGAGAACTTCTTAGTTGAGATTTACACCCACAGTTCTAAACTCTCCTAAAGCCAAAAGCAGGGAAGGAACTTCCAAAAGCATAAACCGAGTGTGGGAGCAGAAGGGAGAGGGTACAGCCTGCAGCCCTGCTGGGGAGGAAACGGGTCCCCAGCAGCTGTGATTCCTGTTCCACTCAAATGCACCAGCCTTGCTGGGCTGGAGACCACAGACAAAGGTGAGTCTGTGTGCACAGTTCACACACAGCTGACCGGTCTTGAACACGTCCCACCCAACTGCACTGTGCTGTGGGTGACAGCTCTAGTGACAGTCTTTTGTTGCAAATAGATTATATCACCACCACAGGAGAGACTTGAGTTATGGCAGTTTTAAGGTCCCTGGACCCCTACAACCTGACCATCTGGACCTCTGAGACATTGGCAAACCCACTTCATGAGCCACAGTGCCTCTGGAGACAGTTTGCTGAGGTTTCAGGGGTTTCTGAGAGGCAGGGAGACCCGAAGGGGCCTTGGCCACAGGTTTCAGTAGGATGGTTTGCTTTGTGATGTCAGGCAGATGTCTTCCCTCCTCTGTGCTTCACTTTCCCTCAAAGAAGCTGAGTTTCCCAGTGCATTGAAACTAGACGTTGCCTACATACCCTTTTTCTTTCTTTCTTTTTGATAAAGGGTCTCCCTGAAGCTCCGATGGCCTGGAACTCACTATGTAGACCAGGCTAGCCTTGATCTCACAGAAATCCAGCTGTCTGTGCCTTGTGAGTGCTGGGATTAAAGGCGTGAGTCACACAGCCGGCATGTGCATATTTGAGTCTTTTCTTTTAATTTTTTACACTTATTTACTTATTTGGGGAGGGGTGACTCATGTGGCACTTGTATTGGGAATTAGTTCTTTTCTTCTAACACATGGGTCCTCAGGATAAAACCCAAGTGGTCAGGCTTGGCAACAAGCATCCTTACCTGCTGAGCCATCTCATCCCCAAGCCTTTTCTCTCAAGATCTTAGGGCTTCCCCACCATCCCAACACCCTTAAATTGTAGAACTGTCGATTCGCAATGACTGGTGTGTGCCCAGAGGAACAGGGCACTCATAGCAGAGACCTGTCTCAGAGGCCTTCAGTACTCCACATGGGAGTAGAACCTAGCCACAAAAATGCCAGCACACCCTATGGGCATAACTAAAACAGTCTTTTTAAAGGCCAGGTCTTCTCTGCCACCACACAGTCCTTGTCACCTCTATCCCTGGTTCTCAGTTACTGGCCTAAGACGGTTGCTTTGCGGTTGAACTGTCACCAGAACCGTTACCTGTGAGCTATCAAGTTATTTATTACCAGAAAGGAAAGAGAGAGACACAGAGAGAGACAGAGAGAGATAGAGAGAGAAAAGAAGGACGAGGAGGAAGAGGAAGAGGAGGTGGAGGAAGAGGAGGAGGAGGAGGAAGAAGAGGAGGAAGAAGAATAGGAGGAAGGGGAGAAGAGGGAGAAGAAAATAACTAGACAGCCACAGACACACTGCTGATCTCGGGCTTCAGTGTTTGCACTGGTTGGTATGGGGAAGTTTGTACAACATGTTAAAACCTTTGAAATATGCATATTCTGATCAATTTCTGGTCTAGGAATTTGTTCTGAGGCAAAAGTTGGTTAAATATCATATATACATATTCATAATATTCATTCCAGGATCATTTATAGAGATAAAAACTTGAAAATAACCCTAATGTGCAACCAAGGAGACAAACTGTGTAAATCACAGTGCAGTTCCACCAGGTGGAATTTATGCAGGTGTTTTGAAATGAGCATAAAATATTTTCCTATCATAAAAATGATAAGGTGATTTCTATACTGAAAAGTGAAACACAACTATGTCCCCAGCCTGGGACTCAGAGGGTCCTTCCTTAGTCATTCCCTTTTCCTGTTCCTGCCCTCAGGGCAGTTCTTCCACACAGGGTTCTGGATTTCATTTTGCTCTGTTTCTGGGTCTTCCCTGGGTCTCTGAGTCTGACTGGATGCAAGTGCGCTGAGTTCTTGCTGCTCTGTCCTGTCGTTTCTTACCATCTGCCTGGTAGTCATGTGAGCCTGTGACTGTCATCCTTCCTGGATCCTTGCTTTCTGAGGTCTAGATTCCCGTCTGATCCATTTCTGTCTCCCAGGCCCTGAACAGTGTGGCCTTGGTCACTGTCCATCCTCACCACCTCCTACTTGTCCCAGGCAGATATTGATCAGGTCCAGGTCTTCAGCAGGTGGCAATTGTCACCATGGTGATCTTGAGTCCAGAGAGTAGGAGAAAGAGAGGTAAAAGTGTTTGGCAAGAGGGAGAAGCTCCTTTGTCTACTGTAAGACTCTTAAATCTAGGCTCAGGCATCTCCTCCCAGCCACATCTCTGCTCTCAGCATGAGCACCAGAGAACACCTCAGAAGGCCTAGGAGACACATATGTGATGTCTTAGTGCTGCTGGTGCTCTTGTCTGGATTGAGTGTTTCCAGGTTCTTGGGATCTTATTCAAAGAATTGGAAAAACACACACGAATGGCAAAGTGGCCTGGGTTTGACTTAAAGAGCCAGTGCAGGATCCACCACAAGGGAGAAGCAGGCTACATGAACTAGAGCCCAGGAGCAGCAGTTGTTGTTTGGGGCTTCCTTTAATGCGGTCGGTTGCTAAGGGTTGTATATGGGTGGTTCTCTGTTTTGATTGACAGGCTTGGGTTATATAAGTCTTTATTTTGTATGTTTCTCCCCATGATGCATCTGATTTTCACCATATGCACACCAAATTATGCACCGGTATAAGATGGTTAAAAAAGAGGATTTTTCCCCCAAAATTCAGAGAGCAGAGAACTCACTTATACAGTCTGCCTTTACTGTGTGTGTATTCAAAACCAGTCCAAACTGGATTGGCCCATTGACTGCAGTTCCAAGATATGTCCCAACATGTGAATGATCACAAGAGGGAAGTTACCAAGTCTTGCTAAGGAACGAGCAGTCTATTGCATTGTTGAGGTAGGGTGTGCTTACAGCTGGATGTAGGTGGGAGTCTCAGGTTGCTAAGCTACAGCTGTGCTTCTCTGCCACATTAAGACAGGAGAAAGTTGTCCCTGGCCTCCAGCCAGAAGAGCAGAGAGGTGCAAATCACCCCCAAAAGCCAAGAAATGGCATTCTTGGGGAAAATAGTGATTTATCCTAATGCCATGGTTAATTCTTACTGAAGATTGTTCCTATATCCATCCTTGAATCGTCAATATATATACATACTATAGGAGTTTAAGAAAGGGGAGCTGGAGAGACGGCTCAGCAGTTAAGAGCATGTTCTGCTCCTGCAGAAGACTTAAGTTCAATTCCCAGTACTCACATTAGGCAGTTTACAACGCCCTGTAACTCCAGCTCCAGGGATCTGATGCCCTTTTCTGGCCTCCAAGGGTACCTGCACTCACACAAGCACATACTCCCTCAACACACACACATATACATAATTAAAAATATAATAAATTTTTTTTGGTCTTTTTGAGACAGGGTCTCCCAGTAGCCCCAAGCTGGCCTGGAACTCCCTATGTAGACCAGGCTGGCCTCAAACTCACAGAAATCCACCTGCCTCTGCCTCCCGAGTGCTGGGATTAAAGGTGTGTGCCACCATACCCAGACAAAATAAAATAAATCTTTTTAAAAAGTAAGAGGGGCTGGAGAGATTGCTCAATGGTTAGGAGCACTGGTTGCTCTTGCAGAGGTACTGAGTTCGATTTCCAGCACCCACAGGGCAGCTAACAATCTTCCATAACTCCAGTTCTAACTCAGTCCAGATTCAGGGATCCAATGCCCTCTTCTGACCTCTGTGGGCACTTCACCACACAGGTGCACTTACATACATACAGGCAATACACTCATGCACATAAAAAATTTTTTTTAAAAGAAAGCACAGATAATTAAAAAAGAGGAGCTCATTTTAATCACCACCTTCTAGTGGTCCATTTATCTCTGGGTCTCTAGTGCCAGCATGGGAGAGACCTAGGAAAATAGAGGAAGGAGGAAGGAGGGAGATGAGGCTGAGAGAATTCCTCTTACCCTGGCCACCCTCATTAACAAGGTTGGGGATGGCTGCCAGGCTTTGGTGACTGAACAGGTTGACTATTTATTAGCTTGAGCTACACAAATCATACCATCCCCCCAGGACTCACCCACAATGAGAAGCTGCCTGTCAGGAGTCTATCCCGGGGCCCCAAATAAATGACAGAGGAACAAAAGGACTCATGAATCTTTTAAAGGGCTCATCAGAGTCCATAAAAGCCCTGGCTTACTGGTAGAAGCGTCCGTAGCCCTACACCATCTCTAATCTCTTGTAATCCGATTGCTGTTCAGTACGAATCCACTTTCCCCCATGAATTCCTCTGCCCTGACATTATCAGAACAATACCCACTCCTGGGGTTCCCCCCCCCCGCCGGCAGCTCCCCCTGCAGTCCTGGCCTGGGTTGAGTCCAGGAGCTCTGGGTCCAACCTTCTGTCTACACCTGTTTTGGGTGAGATTAGAGAGGCTGGGGTCATAAATCAGAGGTGCATCACAGCTTCTTGAAGGGAGCTTCTTGGCTGTGACCCTGAGCTTAAGCACTTTACAAGGTCTAGTGGGGATATTCCACACACTAGAAACCCATAGAGGTTTTCCTTCCTGCTGCCCTAGGTCTCCGCAATGCTCCCTTCCATGGGCATTTGGAGGCAGCTCTGACAAACCTCAGCAAGAGCGCCGGATGTGATGCTGTCCTCCTGCCCTTCACACAGAAGGAGGTGAAGTTTGGACAGAGGGGCCTGCGCAAAGTCATACAGCAACAGTGGAGCTGGGCTCTGCACGGTGTCACTCTGAACCCCAAGTCCAGGCTTCGATGTGCTTGTGGCAAGCCAAGAACACCCTCCCATTGACTGTGCTGTGTGACTTGCCCCATCACTCCCCCACCTCAATGCAGGGACTCCTAAAAGTTGAACAACCGTGTTAAAGATTAAAGAGGTAGGAGCGTCAGCATCAGCCTAAAATGGCTGGTTGAGTGCAGAGAACAGCCTGTCACTCTAACACAGGCCTCTTCCTCCCTTTCCTCGCTGACAGAGGAATTAGGAGGGTACACTCTTACATGTCATCTGGGTCTGATCTTTCCCTCTGCTGCTTGTGTTTGTCTTTTTCTCAACAATAAAGCATGTGGATTCAACTCTACATTTCTATTTTAAAGCTTATTGGACACATAACCTTGTCACATCTGCAGGTAGTTAAGGAAGCTTGTCTGTTAATAATGTTCTAAACTTCTATTTTAGGGGAGTTTAATGGAGTTTTTTGGAGATAGTTAGACTAAGAGACTTTAGCAGGGATCCAGGGTCTTCTGTTTACCTGTATTTGGACCTAAGCTGGCTCAAGGCATTTTTGGAAATGGACTATTATTATTTTTTTCCTACACTGTACACTTACAGCACAGCTGAACAGAACCACAGATGCCACACGACCCACAAAGCTGACAGCACTTACTTTTGCTCTTGCAGAAAAATTTTGTGAGCCCTAGACTCTAGGACAATCACAATCTATCATCTAATCTGATTTGATCGACAACTGCCAACTGCTTGGTATGGTACAGGTACAATGTGTGTCTCCACAGGCTTATGTGTTGGAAGCTTGGCTCCCTATGAGGAGGGGTAGAAGACAGTTTCAGGGGAAAATGTCTCAGAACTCTGATTAGTTCCTGAAAAAGTGGACTATTATAAAAAGAGTCCTGCTACATCTCTCTGGATTTTGTGTTGCCATGTTACCTTCCTGTACAGGGTCCTGATGGGAGGCCATCCACCATGTTGTGAGAAAGCCCTCACCACAGCCATATAGATGGGACTGCCTGGTCTCGGACTTTCAGTCTCTAAAACCACAAGCAAAATAAGCCTCTTTTAAAAAACAAAGTACCGAGCTTCAAGTGTTTTGTTATAGCCACAGGAGACGAGCTGACGCAGTACTCCCCACATTATAAAGGGCATCTTTTCTCACACAGATTGTCTGCTCAGTGTCTGTGTTCTGCCTGTTGGGCTAAAAAGTGATATAAAATGAGCAAGAGATGGTCTCCCTGCTTGGAAAACCTACAGGCTCATGGGAAAATCAGAATTCATCTGCATTAGTGGTGAGACAGGCTGTTCTAGAAAACAAAGACCTCAGCACATGCCTGTAATCCCAGCCCCTAGGAGGCTCAGGCAGGAGGATTACCTTGAGTTTGAGGCTAACCAGGGCTACAGAGAGAGAGATCTTGTCTTGATAAACCAAAAAGGAAAAGGGAAGGGAAGGGGAAAGGGAAGAAAGAAACGAAAAGGAGAAAAGAGAAAACAGTGCAGGAAGGAATGATGCCCATTTTCTAGATCCTTCTCTGGGTGGGATGGGGCGGACCTGGCCTTTGGGGCTGTTCACACTCCAGCTCTGCAGCTGGCTGGCTGTGTGGCCTTCAGTGAGCTCCTGATTTCATAGACCTGCATTTTCACATCTATAGAACAAAGTCACTGTGACAGTGGCGCACCTGCTGCGTGGTGCATGTTGAAGTATTTTCATGGAAGAGTTCTCTATGCCAGTTTTCACTATGTCAAGAAATACTGGGCAGTTCACAAAATAGCATGCATTTCTCTCTCTCTTTTTCCATTCTGTGTCAGCTAGGGTCAGCTCTACAGGGTGAGCTCAACCCTGCTCCAACCCATACCACCCATACCCTCCTCATAGGTGAACGAGCCATCAAATCCTTTGCCTTACAGATGGAGAAACTGAGGCTTGAACTTTTTTCCCACAGAAGGTCTTAGTGGGGAGGTTGCCACCCAGATGCTGTGTCTTTTACTCCAGTGGAGTCAGGACTGGCAGCCATCAGCGAGAGGTCATAGAGGGTGAGGCAGCCACCCTCTACCCCAGCACAGCTCCAGTGACAGGGAAAATAACCAAGCATCGTCCATTCTGGAAAGTGACCCAGAAATCCCAGTGAGCGTGTTCTGGTCACTCCTCTGCCCAAACTGAGTTGACTACTTATTCTGGGCATCAGTGGTTGTTATTAGTCAAATTCATACATAAGGACTCTGGAGTTACCTCCAACCCAGGAACCATCCCTTTACCATGCCAACGACAAACAACAAAATCAAGTCGTGTTGGCATGCCCCTTGACCAGAGAGACCAGACAGCCTGAACTTGATCCACAGCCTTCAAATAATTTGCTAATTTCTTCCAATTCCACCATCATTTCTGGTAGAGTTTGATCACAACGGCATAGAGAACAGGCAGAGTTGGGCTGTGGAGAAGGAAAAGATGGGACAGAAACCCTCCTTCCTTCCCTCAGCTGCCCATTCCTCTCCAGATGCTGTGTCTCCAGTGGCCTGTGGCCTGAAGTGTCCTAGTAGAAAACAGCAGAGGTTTTGGGGGCCGGGCATACCTCAGGTGAAGTCAAATGCCTCCTTTCCAGGTCACATCACCTCCTATCAGCTACTGTCCTGAATATGATTGGTTGGAGCTAACCCGGTCATACTGTCCCCTTGCCAGTGATTGGCTGACAGGTGGGCACGTGAGCTGCTTCTGCTCAATGAGATGTGAGGAAATTCTGCTGGGAGCTTTTGAGAGATGGTTTGCATTACCAAGAAGCCCTTTAAAAAGACAAAATCCCAGGACTGGAGAAATGGCTCATGGCTTGAGGGCACATGCTCCTCTTGCAGAGGACCTGGGTTTGGTTCCCAGCATCCACATCAGGCAGCTCATAGCCACCTGTAGGTCTAGCTCCAGTATACATTTGTATACATAACTAAAATTAAAGTCTTTTTGAAGGGCTCAGAGCCTCTCTGCTTGGAGCTGTGAAGTGCCAGGACTCCAGTGAGGAGACAGTTGTGGAACCACCTCCCAGAAGATGCTCTTTGCTGTGGTAGGGCAGTGCAGAGAGGAGGGGTGGGAGTCTCCTTTAGGTCACTGTGCCATTCAGTCCCCACCCACGGACTCCTCCCATGCCAGCTTCCTGCTCTGAAGGCCAGAGATGGGTTGCATTTCTCCAGGATGGCTGGCTTCTTCCACTAGTGCCCACAACATCCCACACAGGGCAGCATTGTTGGTATGGACCTTGGAGTCATCTATAGAGAAGCAGGGCACAAAGTGGGGCATTAACTTGACCAGGGTCTCACAACTGGAGTTTGTCGGGTTGTCATGACTCTAGAATTCTCTGCCTCCAGCATTTACCCCATAGGTGATACACAAGTGACCCCTAAGCACAGATGTGTTGGGCATCACAGTTGTTGAGGAGTCATGGTGAACTGTGCTGGATGCTGAAGGGTGGGGAGACAGTCAAGTCAGTGATAGGGAGCAGAGGTGACAGGTGGCTGGGATAACACCCACTGGTGCCCTGCTGAAACTCCACCCTAGTCAGCAGCCACTCCACCTGGGGCAATGGCTCAGAAGAAAGCATGATCATTTCCAGTTCAGGTAGAACTCTTTCCAATCTGGTCTTGGCCACTTCCTGGCTGTGAAGTGGGACAGGCCCTGTCACCTCTCTACCCTGCAGCTGCCTCTGATAGGCCCCATGAGAAGACATGGGTAGAAGTGTGCTCATTGCCCAGTCATTAGAAGGTGCTCCATGGAGGACTCTGAGGGGGCTGCTGACTGGGACAAGGCAGCATGGAGCCAGACTTCAGAATTCTGACCCCAATCACACAAGCTGTGTGGCCTCAGCCAGTTCCTACCTTCTCTGGGTTGGGCTGTTCAGATAGCCCTGTGGAATCATGCGGGATTCCTTGACTCTGTAATGGGGTGTAAAGGAAAAGCCTGGAACCTCTCTGACCCCAATGCCAGTCACATCACAGCTGTTTTGTCCTATGGGACTGGGGTTTCCCTAAAATGTTCTTTGAGGAGAGGTTCCCACTGCTAAAAAGGAGAGAGGGGAGAAGAAAGAGGAAGAGGAGGAGAGAAGATGAAGAGGAGGAAGAAGATGGAATAGCAAAAGGAGAAGGGGAGGAAAGGGAAAGGAAGAAAAAAGGGCAGAGGAGGGGAGGAAGAAAGGAAGGGGATGGTTGGTTAGGAAGAAGAGGAGTAAGAGGATGGGGAAGATGGACATGTGAAGACGAGGAGGCGAGAGGAGGAAGATGAAGAGGAGGAGCCAGCGGCAGCTTAGAAGCATCTACAGATTTCTAAATTGCTTTCAGTTTTTCAGTGGCTTACAGCATCATCTTGGGAGTACATCCCCCTGATTTCACCAACCGCTTGCCTTTGCTCTGTGGTCACTGAGGCAAGGAGACAATTTCCTGGACCTGGGTCTGCTAGCCAGGCATGAGCCAACCCTTTGCCCTGATCTCTGCCAGCAGGAGGCGCTGTGATTCTTTGCAGTTCTGCCAGCTCATTGGGTTTACAGTATTTCATTGTTACTTCAATTTGTAGTCCCAGAACTCTAGAGAATTTGAGCATCTTTTTCTTTGTTTGTTGGCCATAGGGATCATTTCTTCCATAAATTCCTATCTTTTGCTTTTTCTTTGTTTATTGGGCATTTTTCTGGATGATGTGTGAAGGTTCTTCATACAGTATGGATACAATATGAATGGAATATAGATTTAAAAAGTAATTTTGGGGGGACAGTATCTCAGTGTGTGGTTCAGGCTGGCCTCAAATTCACTGTGTAGACCAGGCTGTCCTTGAACTCATAGCAATCCTTCCACCTCAGTCTCCCAGAGGGCTGGGATTTCAGGCATGAGCCACTGTGTGTGCATCTGTCACCCGAATCACGCTTTTACTCACTTTTTATCTCATAATAAAGGTGCCCACTGCTCTGTCCTGGAGGGTTAAGTGGCTTAATGCAGAATTCCTGGTGTGTCACTATCTCCATTTTTTATAAGCTTTGAGCGTGGGTACATGGTCCTGTGGTTATTTGATGCATGTGCATTGTCAGAGTTAGTTAAAATTATAAGGCCAAAGTAATCTGCTAGGAGAACCCCCAGGAGGGAGGGAAACAGCCTTGCCATCCCCAGGAGGGAGGGATACAGCCTTGCTGTCTGTGCCTGTTCATTTGGGAGGGCAGGTGGGAGAGCTTGCCAGCCTAGTCGATTCAATACCTGTGACTGATCAACGGTGGGCACCACAGGATTTTCACTTACTCTGCAATAGTGAAAACACACTCACACGTGGGAGGTCACGAGCAATGGAGGCAGCCAATGAATGAGGAAAACAAGCCAGGCAGTGTCTGTGAATCACCTTCACTGACTAGTCCTTCCAGGAACACCCTTCTTGTCAGAAGCAGCCCCCACCAAACATGAGCTGGAGTCTGGGGCCTCTGGCTGCTGGAATACACCAGCGGGAACTTGCCCAAGCCGTATCTGTTACCTACCACTATGATGCTGCTGCATAACAAACAATTGTAGGAACATTGAAAGATAAGCACATTGTATCAGTCTTAGTGACATTATGGTCAGCTACCTGGCTTTGCAGGTCTTGGCTGGGTTCTCTGATACCTCTGGACTCAGTCAGCCAACAGGACACTGTAGGCTCCTCACGTATTTCTCATCCTTGGACAGGGTGTGGTCTCACGCCTCAGCCACAGGTGCAGCACTTTTCAAGTCTCTTCTTGCTTGCTAAAATGTCACAGGCCAGAGCCAGCCACATGTTGCAAGATGTGATGGTTCACCTTCATCGTGAGCTTGACTGGATTTGGAATCACACAGGAGACACATGTCTGTGAGGGAGTTTCTAGGTTGGGTTAACTAAGGTGGAAAGACTCCCACTAAACATAGGCGACACCACTCCACAGGTTGGGGTCCCAGACTGGATAAAGAGGAGGAAGCTGAGGAGATGGCTCAATCATTAAAGTTGTTGCCACACAAGCACGAGGCCCCAACTTCAGATCCTCAGCACCTACACAGAAAGCTAAGAATGCAGTATGAGCCCATAATTCTAGTCTTGTGACACAAAGTCAAGAGGATCCCTGGATCTCTCTGACCAGCCAATCTAGCCAAATTGCTAAGATCCAAGTTCAGTGAGAGACCCTGTCTCAAAAAGTAAGGTAGAGGGCACTAGAGGAAGATGCCCAACATCAACCTCTGGCCTCTACACACATGCAGATGTGCACACACACAGGAGCATTTACATGTGGTTATATTACACAAACACACACGTGCATGCGTGCGTGCACACACACACACACACACACACACGAGAATGCAAGCTGAGTACCAGCATTCATCTCCACCTCCCGACTGCAGAAACAATGTGACCAGCTGCCTCACGCTCCTGCCACGTACCTCCACTGAGATCGACTGAACCCTCAAAGAGTGAACCCAAACAAACCCTCCAGTTGTTTTCGTCAGATATTTTGTCATAGTAATGAGACAAGTAAAATTCACAGAGAGGAGCTGGGCAAGGACACTGGCCAGAGATGGGTGAGGAACTGGGGCCTTTGCTGCTGCATCTATCACAGAGTAGTCAGGCAGGCAGGGAGAGACTGCAGGTCACAGTCAGGCCTGGATGGGATGCCTCTTAATGCTGAGGGTTCACACACACAATCCTCACCAGACTTGCCCCCTAGGCAGCACCACAGCCTCCCTCTTCAGGCCTGGCCTTCAGTTAATCAAGATCAGAAAGACCTTCCTCAATGCATTCCAGCTGCCAGAGGCCCTCTGCCTCTTTCAAGGACTCATACGTTAGACCCCTCTTGCTTCTGACCGCAAAGGAACATTCTGTAAGCGCTCAACGCCCCAAGACCCACAGATGGCAGGTGATAGTGACACAGATCTGCAGCCCCTCCAAGTGGGGACCCCACAGTGAGCACCATCTGCAGGGCCCTCCTGCCTCTCTTCCAGATCTTTGTCCTGCACCTGGTCAAGTTTTACACAGTTCAATACTCTCACTAGGAACAAGGGGCTGTTTCCATGCACAGTACAGACGGTGGCTGATACGGCAGAATAGAGCAAAAAACAGAAAACACGCGTTTTTGGGCTTTGTTTCAAGAGCCCAAGCGGGGAAACTCAGGAGCCCACACACAAATTAATATTACATCCACACTGTTTGTACTTTAATGGGGTCTCCTTGCCTGGTTCTGGTTTGGGGTGATAGCAGAGAAAAGGAAATACCTATCAAAGGGAGGGAATGGACAGAGACTCCAGGCCTCGTAGACACAGCAGGGAGATGCTCTGGTCAGATCCTGTCACCTGTCCAGGACTGCCTTCCAGAGACAGCAGCATGCATCAATGGTAACCCTCAATGCCTTTGGAAACTGCCCAGTTGTGGCCTCCTAAGAAACCAAGGTACCACTAATTTTGTTCAGACACTTCCCAGCTCTGTGGGAAGTTAGTATTGGGTTAGTGGCTTCATGTCTCTGAGACTCCATCAGTACATCCGTTAACATGGATTTGTTAGTTAATATTGCTGATAAACTTGACTGGATTAAGACATGCCAAGGGGGTCAGTGAACTCACCTTGGGGGGTGTCTGTGAGGTGCTTCTAGAGATATGGATTGGGTCAGTGCCTCTGTAGATGCATAATAGCCTAGCATCATCAGGAGATGCTGAAAGATAGGTGGAGGAAGTAGGAAGTAGGGAGGAAGTAGGAGGAAGTAGGAGGAAGTGGGCATGCCCCTGGGGGCATATTATCCCTGGCCTCTTCCTGAGTCCCCCTCTTTCTCTCCCTTCCTATTCACCAAGAAGTGAGGAACAGCCTCTGCCACTCTCCAAGTTCCTGCTCCATGTTCTGCCCAAGTGCATCGGGCCAAGGGCAGCACCCAGACACAGAAGGGATCCAGCTGGTCTAGAAGAGTCACCAGGGGCTAGAGAGATGACTCCGTGCCTAAGAGCATTGGCTGCTCTTCTGGAAGATCCAGGTTCAATTCCCAGCACCCAGATGGTGGCTAACAACTGTCCATAACTCTAGTTCCAGGGGATCCAACACCCTCTTCTAGCCTCTGCAGGCATTGATGCACATGTGTGCTGACACACATGCAGGCAAAACACTTATACACATAAAATATAACTAAGCAAATTAAAAGAGTCACCAGCCAACCCACAGACAATGCATGAAAGGATTGAAGTTAAGTTTGGGGATGGTTGGTAGGTAGCAATAGCTAGCTGATACGTTGTATATAACAATGAGAGGGACCATCTACCCCATTCCAGTGACAGTGCTGAAGATTTTATATTCACCCCCTCACTAAAATCCTCACCAACTCCTGAAAAACAGGTATGATCACCCTCTCCAGAGGAGGACACAGAGGTTCGGGCAAGCGTATGCTGATTGCACAATGTTGACCGCCTTCAAGCAGGAAGGCAGAAGTGGAACTCAAGTCTATCTAATGCCAGAGTTTTCTCTGTGCTTCTTCCTAGAGGGTCCCTTTGACCTATAGAGAACCATACTCTGAGTGAGGCCACACCCCCAGCCTCAGGAGCAGCATAGGTCCTCCTAACCTGATACCTGCTTCCGAGGTCCGTCTCTAAAAGTCACTGGACTTTTGCCCCAGGCTACTCTACCTCAGTTGACTCTAACCTTCTTCACCTGGAAAACTCTTCTCGAAATTGGCAAAAACCTGTAACACTTTCGAACCTTGCGTGCATAGAGCTTTAGTACTGAAGGGAGGAGAGTCCCTCTAGGTTGGTGTGGCATTCCAACAGAACCCCCAGGGACCCTATCCCTTCCATTTCTTTGCTCTGCAAACCCTCCCCAACTTTCCCCAGTTGCAAAGTGGCTGCAGGAGACTTAACATCACATCAGGATCCGGCCACATCCAAAGAAATCGAGAATTTTTCCCCTTCACATCTCGTTTTCAGAATCAAGGGAGTTTATACTGAGAAGTCATCTTTAACAGAGCTTTATTCTGGTTTCCCTCTGGAATAGGCCAGGTTAGATGACCACAGAGCTAAGAATGCTTTATCAGACATTCCTCATCTCATGTGTTGATGGCTCTGAATAGTAACCAACAACTGTGAGGCATTCAGCTCACAGGTGACCCTCAGTGCCAGTGAGGGGCCTGCAGGAGCCTTACCTGTAGAGGCCAAAGGACACGCAAGGGGTTCTGATGTTATTTAATCAGGCTGGGACTTGAACCTTAAATCTGCCTCAAGCTGGTGCTGTCTCTTCTTCTAACAAATACCAATAGGTTTCCAGCCTCCCACACGGTCCTGTCTTGGCAGCTCCCGGAGATTTATCCTGGGGATGGTATATAACTATTGTTTCCTGACAGGGTTTCCTTCCATCTAATAAGGAAATTTGGGGGGGGGTCTTTTTGACACAGGGTCTCCCCGTAGCCCCGGCTGGCCTGGAACTCCCTTTGTAGACCAGGCTGGCCTTGAACTCACAGAGATCCACCTGCCTCTGCCTCCTGACTGCTGGGATTAAAGGGGCATGCACCACCACACCCAGCCAAGGAACTTTTCTTAAACACAGGTGCTCTGTCGTCTCATCTATCAGACACCCACCTGCCCTCCTTTGTCAGCAGACACAGGATATGTCCTCATCAGGTTGACGCTGGACTTGGCCATGGTTTGAGCTTCATGAACCATGGGCAGGAATGGAGATGTGGCAATTGAAGACAGTGGCCTTCATCAGGCATGACAAGTTTCTACTGGTCTTTACTGTTTCCTGAAAGGATATCATGTTCAGATAGAAGCAAGTCTTTAACCTGGAGCCCCAAATGAGAAAATGACTCAGTCAACATGAATGAGAAACAGCCACTGGTTGGGGACCACTGAGATGTGAGGTAAGGGATTTTTGTTACACAGCTTTACTATAGCCATTATTAATACAAGCACCATTTCTGACTGTGCAGGGCATTTTCCTGATGAGTTTACCCATCTCTGAGTGATCTCAGAGGGAAGTACTACTGAATGTTTGCTTGTCTGAGTTCTTTGGTTTATTCAACAGAACCCAGCACATAGTATGTGATCAGGAAATAATCCTTAATGAACTAATAAAGTGAAATTAGGAAGCACAGGGTGTTTTCTTCCTAAGTGACTGAGGTCTGAGTGATGTTAATAGTAATTTTCTGTGTGCTGGAGAGTTGGGTGTTTTTTATTTTTAATGTAAAAAATAAATGTTTCACTATGACATCTTTACAGACATATACCATTTTTCTTTGTTTGTATTCACTCCCAGATTACCCTATCTTTAGTGTTCCTAAAAATATTTGAAGCCATTTTATTATTATGTACGAGTGTGGATGCATACAGGCCAGGGCGAGGTCAGAATCAGTTCTCTTTCCAACTTTACATGAGATCCAGGGATTGAACTCAGGTCGTAAGGTTTGGTAGCAAGCATCTTTACCTGCTGAACCGTCTCGCTGACCCCAGAAATTTGAACAAACATTTCTTGAGCAGTTACCTCCTTTCATGTAGTGTTCGCATGGTAAGAATAAAGTGGTGGCAAGCGGGGTCTTTCATAGTACAGTATTCTCAAGAGTAAACATTCTGAAAACAGAACCAGTCAGGAAAGGGGACCAAGGACCAGAGAGGAGCCACAGCTGCCTGTGGACAGGGAAGAAGGTCATGAGTGAGCAGGAAACAACTTCAGAACTGGGCTAAGATCCCAGAGCTTGGGCTCCTGCGCTGGTGTCTCTCCTACCGAGGAAGGTTTGCGGGGAGAGTTTGGAGCGGCTGCAGTTGCAGTGGGTGTGGAGGTAGCTTGGTTATTCTTAGCGGTGTTTTAGGGGAAGAAAAGGTCCTTTCGGCAGGCAGAGCTCCTGACAGCTCCCTCTGACAGAGGCCAGACCACAGTGCTCCCCGCTGCCAAGTCTGGTTGGAAATTCTTTCCACCTGAGGTGGAGGAGAATGTTGGGAATGTGGGGTGTGCCCTCAAAGCCCCTTCCCAGGAACTCCTGTGGGTAGCAGTCAGAGTCCTGGGGTCCCTCAGCCTCAGTGAGAGTCCTGGGGTCCCTCAGGCCAGGACCCCCAGGGTGGGCTCCCCACAGCCTACTCTCTCTTCCCTACCACTTTGACTTCTACAGGTGTGGGTGTGGGTGAGAGCTGCTCAAAAGTTCCTCCAAACCCAGCTTTGCTTAAGCTTTGGAAGGTTCTAGAAGAGCTGAACATAATTGAGATTTGACCTTTAGGTCCCAGCTGTCATTGCTGTCTGGGAGGCAAATAGAGTAACAGAGAGAGTAGCAATCCAGGAACAGGGGTTAGGGTCCTGGGTTCAAGTATTGATCTGCCTTTAACCAGCTGAGTAGTTTAACAGCATTGTGTCTCAGCTTCCCCAGCTGATCGTAATCTATACAAGCAATGTCTGTGAGATTAGAGAAATAAATTCATTTTTTAGGGCACAGGGGCTCTGTGTACTCAGTAAAGTAACTCATGAGCCTGGTGTGCAGTGGCTGTCACTGGCTGGGGGAACTGGGTGATTTCTTCCCACAGTCATGTAGATTTTGGGCCTCAGGCACCTCGGGAAGGGGCAGTCAGTGCTTAAACCGTACTGCCCATTTCTCTTCAATTTGGAATGTCTGAAATGGGGCCATGACTGCCCACCTCCTGCTACCGGTGTGGGCATGTTGCTCACCCTGTAGATCCAGACAACTAGTGATTTTTTTTTTTTTAAATCTGTGTGAGTATTTTGCCTGCACAAATGTAAGTGCACCCATGCCATGCAATGCTTACAGAAACCAGAAGAGGGTGTCAGAGCCCTTGGAACTGGAGTTACAGAAGGTTGTTAGCTGCCATGTGAGTGCTGGGAACCAAACCTGGGTCCTCTGTAAAAGCAGCCAGTGCTCTTAATAACTGAGTCATCTCTCCAGCCCAGATAGTGATATTTTTGACAAATAGAAAATAGCATTAAGTAGCCAGGTGTGAGTGTTGGGGGAGTCTCACACCTGTAATCCCTACACTCGGGAGGCTAAGGCAGGAAGATTGCTACAGTTTAGAGGCCAACTGGGGTTCTGTAATGAGTTTCAGGCTGGCTTGGACTGTAGAGTGGGACTGTGTACCAGAAAACTTTAAAAAGAGAAGGAAAAGGCCGGGCGTGGTGGCACATACCTTTAATCCAAGTATTCAGGAAGCAGAGGCAGGTGGATCTCTGTGAGTTCAAGGCCAGCCTGGTCTATATAGTGAGTTTCAGGCCAGCTGGGGCTACAAGGAGACCCTGTCTCAAAATTACCAAAAATAAAAAATAAATGAGAAGGAAAAAAAAAAAAAAAAGAGTGGAAGCAGGAGTCTAGGCTCCCCCGGGCGAAGCACCCCGCCCCCCAAGGCTTTCTGACTGCAGCATTAAGCCCATGGCATCTCCCAGGTTGACACCTAAGCTCCCTATCTCAATAAACCTGGAAGACCCATTTGAGCAGTTGACGGTCCTGAGAAGTCTTGCATGGAGGAATCCTTTCACCTCTATTTGACCCCTGTTACCCTCTCTAGCACCTGCCCTTGTCACTCACTATGGCTTCAGGGGAGATGACCTGTACCTGAGAAGGAAGGGTCTTTGGGCCAGAGGGGTTTTTCAGCCTCTAGCAAAAGCCCTTTCCTCTCCTGGTCTGCCAGATGGTAACCTCCCTCCCCCACCCTGTGCCTAGAGGACAGGACAGGCAATGCTGTCTGGCTTCTGTGCCTGGTTTCAGCTGAAGCAGAGAAGCCCTGTAGAAAGTGCTTTCCCAGTGCCTGGGCTCTCTGGAGAAAGCAACCATGGTGAGGCTGGGGGATTGGGGACCGACATATAAAAGCCACTAGAGGAAAAAAAAAAGAGCCAGAAAAATAATTTGGAGGATTATTGAGTGCCAGAACCCCAGAGCTATGAACAGGATGTTTGAAAAGACTTCAAGCGGAAAGGTCACAATCTGCAATTTAAATGTGGAGATTTCGCTGCCTTTTTTCCTGGTTATGGTCGAGTGCCACCAATTAGTTGGCATGTGGGGTGTGTGTGTGTGTGTGTGTGTGTGTGTGTGTGTGTTGTGTGTGTGTGTGTGTGTGTGTGTGTGTGTGTGTGTGTGTTTCCAAGAGTGTACTGGGCTTTTCTATCGTGGGGTTGGCTGACAACTTGTGAGAACCTGCTTGGGAAGGGGAAACCCCAACACAGGAACAGGGAGGATTGGGGCTCTGCCACCCAGTGAGGGAGAAAATACCAGACAGCTCAAAGTCTGGACCCTGGATTGGAAATTCTGCCTGCCTGTCAGCCTGGCTGCTGGGGAGAGTAAAGGCAGGAGAATCTTGAGTTCAAGGCAGTCCTGGGCTACAGAGCAAGTTCAAGGCCAGCCTGGGGAACTAATCATGACCTTGTCTTAAAATAGAAAGTAAAATAAAGGCTGGGGGTGTAGTTCAGTGGTGGAGTGCTTGCCTAACAAGGGAGGCTCTGGGTTCCCTCTCCAATTCAAGGTTGCACAGGGCGGGAGTACCGCAGAGGTCAGCCAAGGTATTTTAGCTCTGTACTGAAGGCTTTCCAGGCCCACAAGCACCTGAGGTTTGTTCTGTGGTTGGAGCGGAGGCCACAATGCCCAGTGTGAGCCTGTCCTTCTCCTTAGGGTAGTCCTCCTCCCTGCTGGACTTTGAAAAGGGGTTGCAACACAAAGGGGACAGTTCTGCATTCCAGCTGGCTCCAGGGGTGGCCTGAGGCCTGAGCTGACCACCTAGACATAGCAGTGACTCAGGCCTCCAGGCCCCAGCACTTGCTCTGATGGTGGCCAAGTGTCTGCATGGCCTTCGAGGCTCCTGTGGCTTTGGGGTGTTGGAAATGTGGCAAGTGAGGCCAAAGAGCTGATCTACTTGGAGACATGGTAGATTTCTGTGTGTGTCTGTGTATCTGTGTCTATAGGTATATCTCTTTGTATCTATGTCTCTGTGTATGTCTGTATGTGTCTATGTGTGTCTGTATTTGTGCTTGTCTGTATGTAAGTCTCTGTCTTTGTATGTGTGTGAATATCTGTATCTGTGTCTGTCTATATGGTCGTCTGTGTATGTGTGTCTGTGTGTCTCTGTGTATCTGTATCTTTATGTGTCTGTGTATGTATGTTTGTATCTCTATGTATGTGTCTATGCTGTGTATTTGTGTGTGTGTATGTGTGTCTGTGTGTATGTATGCATGTCTGTGTGTCTATGTGTGCATGCATGTGGAGGCTAGAAGTGAACCTCTGGTGTTGGTCCTCAGGTGCCATCTACCTTTTTTTGAGACAGATCTCTCACTGGGACCTGGGGCTCTGATTAGGTGAGGCTGGCTGGTCACTGAGCCACAGGACCCTTCTGCCTTTGCCTTTCCAGTACTGGCATTACAAGTGCGCCTCACGGCCAGCTTGTCTGCGGGGTGCTGGGATAAAACTCAGGTTCTTGTACGAGTGCTTTACCCACTAAGCCACTTCCCCAACCCCTGCTTTAGTTTTTAAATACTTAGGAAGACAAAGTTTTTGCAGAAAATCTCAGGAGCATGTTATAGCTCTGTGGTGTGATGCTTCATTTTGTGGAGGCTCAAGGTGAGAAGCTGGCATTGGAGGGTTATCAAGCCTTCAGAATAAAGAAGGGAGAGAAAGGAATGCATGTGTACATGCGCATTTATATTTCATATGCACATGTATACATACATGTAGAGTCTAGGGTTCTACATGTGGAGTTCTATATTATATATGTATACATATATGTAGAACCTAAGGTGTACATGCATGCATGTATATTTATATTCCATATGTGAAAGCATACATGCATGTAGAGTCTAGAGTTCTACATGTGAACATGCTTATTTATAATTTGTACATGTATGTATGCATACACACAGAGTCTAGTGTTCTACAGGCATACATGCATATTTATATTTTATGTGTGTATGCGTACATACATACAGAGTCTAGTTCTACATGAATGCTAACTTTTAGGTAATTTTTAGCAAGGAACTAACGCCCCCCCCCCCAGGAAAAGCAAGAACCACTAAAGGACAAATATTCAGATTTTTCCTTCAGTAAAATACTCTTCTTTGCCGGTTTATTGAGGTATTATTTATAATAAAAGTGGCCTAAATTTAAAACACATAAACGTGGGACTGGAGAGATGGTTCAGCTGTTAAGAGTGCTTACTGCTCTTATCAGAGTACCTGAGTTTGGACCCCAGAACCTACATGAAGGTCGAGAACACCTGTATCTCCAGCTTCAAGGAATCTGATACCTTCTTCTGGCCTCCTTGGGCACCCAAACACATGCATATCCACACAGAGAGACACAACACATGAATAAAATATGAATCTTTAAGGTGCACAGCACAACGATGGCTCTGCCTCTGCCCATACTCTGTGGAATGGTTTCTATGATCTAGCTGGTCAACAGACGCCTGTGCACACAGCATTACACTTCATCATGTTGTGGTATGAGCTGGGGATGTGGCTCAGCGACAGGGTGCTTGTCTAGCATGTACAAGACCCAGTATTCCATTCCCAACACGGAAGAGAAGAAGGAAAAGTTGGAAGCAGAAACTTGCAATCCCAGCTACTTGTGAGGCTGGCCCAGTAGGGTCACAGCTTCAAGATCAGCCCCAGCAACTTGGTAAATAAAAGTGAGAAAAAGGGCTGGGGAGATGGATGGCTCAGTACGTAAAGTTCTTGTCACAAAAACATGAGGATCTGAGTTTAGATCCCCAGTACCCACATTTGAGAGAAAAAAAAAAAAAGCCAGTCATAGTGCTGCGCAACTGTAATCCCAGTTCTGGGGATACAGAGGCAATCCCAGCTCTGGGGACGCAGAGGCAAGAGAATTCTGGAGCTTGCTGAACAGCCAGCCTGGCCAAATCAGTGAGCCCCAAGGTCAGAGAGTCACTGTCTCAAGAAAAGAAGTTGGGCAGAGATTGAGGAAGACTCCTGATGTCAACCTCTGGCCTTCACAAGCATACATGTCTGCATATACAACACACACACACACTCTATAAAGAAAGTCGGGGAGAGGGCTGGAGAGATGGCTCAGTGGTTAAGAGCACTGACTACTCTTGCAGGAGACTGAGGTGCAGTTCCCAGCACCCACATGGCAGCTAACAGCCATTCATAACTCTGGTTCAAGGGGACCCAGTGCCCTCTTCTGGCCTCTGCAGGCATTGCACACAAGTGGTGCACTCAAATACATACAGGCAAAACACTCATACACATAAAAATAAATCAAAGTAAAAATAAATCAAAAGCCTGGTATAGTGGTACATGCCTTTAATCCCAGCACTGGGGAGGCAGAGGCAGGCAGATCTCCAGGAGTTCGAGGCCAGCCTGATCTCCATAGCAAATCCAGGCCAGCTGGGGCTACAGGGAGACCCTGTCTCAAAAAGACCAAAAAAAAAAAAAATTATATTTTTTTACTCGAAGGGAGGACGCTGGGGACATAGTTCAGTGGTGGAGTACTTGCCTGGTACACACACAAAAAGAAAGAAACAAAGAGGAAAAAAGTGAAAAAGAACCCCTCACAATAAAAAGTTGTTTTTAACATGGTGACCTGTTGTGTATGAACTTGTGCATCCTGCATAAGGAAACTTTGTGCCCCTTGACAAATACCTCCCTTACCTGCCCTCCAGCCTCACCCCTCAGTCAGCTCCTCTGTCTTGTGTTGGCCACACTCACTGGCAAGCTCATACATGTGGCACTCCAGTGCCTGGCTTCTCTCACTTAGCATAACATCCTCCAGGTTCATTCATATTGCTGCAGATGACAGGAATTCCTTCTCTTTAAAGACTGAATAATAGTCCATTGCATGTGTCTGTTCTGTTTTGACCTTTCCCCTGCTGATGGACACTTAGGTTAAGTCCACATCTTGGCCCTCATGACCAGTGCTGTGATGGACCACAGGAGAGCAGACATCCCTGCAAGACACTGATCTCATTTCCTGGACTATGTACCAGAAGTGGGGTTGCTGGAGCCTATGATAGATCTGTTTAGCTTTCTAAGGAACCTCCATACTGTCCTATGATGGCAGCACCCCCCCCATTCCCTGTTTCCTGTCCCTGCCAGCACTTACCTTTCACTTTTTATGACACCCATCTCAACAGGGTGAGGTGACTTCCCAGGTGTCTTCATTTGCATCTCCCTGCTTTGATTAATGATGTCATATGCTGACTAGCCATAGGCATGTCTACTTTTGAAAGGTCTTTGCTTGGAGCCAGCAGGATGGATAAGGGTATTTGCCACCAAGCTTGATGACCTGAGTTCAGTCCCTAGAGTGCACATGGTAGAAGGAGAGAAAAAACTCCAGCAAGTTATTTTCTAACCTCTAAAGTTATTTTCTAACCTCTACATGTGCACTATGGCACATACATGCCCACAGACACAGACACACAAACACACACATAGACAAATACATTTAAAAATGACAAAATCCTTGCTTGTTTCTAATGAGATTATTTGTTTTCTTGCTCCATAGTTTAAACATCACTTAATTTTGATCATCCAAATTTTGAATAGTCAAGTGTGGTTAGTGGCTACTGCTAGTGCTGGTTCATGAGCTCTTTTCTGGCAAGGGTCATAATTCTCATTCAGTCTGGTCCATGCCAGGTCCTTAGTAAACATTTATTGCTGACACTGTGGCAATATAATTGGAGAAGGACTTTAAACCATTGAATAACTGTATGGCTGTAAGTCACCAAAAGCCACCTTGGCCTTGAACCTGCTAGACACCTGCCAATTGGCTCTTCTAGAGCCAACTGCAGAAAGATTCAGGGTAGAGCTGGATCTGGGAGCGAATTCACCAACTTCCTCTTTGTTGCGTCTTGTCATGCTTGTTCATTCCACGCACCTTCAAACCACACAGGTCCCTCAGGACTCCCAGACTCAGAGCCCCAGGACCACCAGCAGTAGTCAGAAAATTCCAAGAGGAGTCAGTCACCTGATTGGCAGAGTTTCAGTCCTTTGGAACAGTTCCTGAACCAATCAGTGTAACCAGGGTCAGGAGGTTCTAAGACTGGCCCAACAGGGCTCTGGGGCATTATGTATACTTGGGGCAGGTGGGGGCAAGGTGGGATGGGAATGCTCTGGTGGCAAATGGTGACTTTGTGCTGAGTTTATGCAATGGTTGTAGAGCTATGGAAGATGTTTCCCCTGGAAAAACTGGTTTCCCTTCTAATCTCCCTGACTTGGCTGTTAGGGTTCTGGAAACCAAAGCAATCCCAAAGAAAGGCAGCATCTGCAAGAGCAGGCTGAGCCAGTGTGCGTTGGTGTGGAGGTGGAAGGAAGGGGAGGGCTTTCCAGGGAAGGGAAACAGCAGGTGTAAAGGCCAGGTGGTGCCTGTGGGCATGCAGCCTGTGATGGGGAGATGAAGGCTTCAAGGGAGGGGTGGGGAGGAAGTGGAGCTGGAAGAGAACTTGAGGCCAGACTTGAAGTCTCTTGGCATGGCACCAGGGAAATACCTGAGAGGCCTCTGGGAAAGTCTTAGTAGGAGTGAAGTCAAGTGTGTAGGGAGTGGACAGGATGATGGTGGAGGCACCGTGCATACCAAGGACCATGATGGCCCTGTCTGTCTTTAAGAAACTCCTGATCCTGTGGGGTTCGGGGCACCTTGAGCTCCTCGACTGCCCCCTCCCTGATTCACACCTGCACCTGTGCTGAACTGGTTGCAGGTCTCAGCTGTACTACTTTTTAGCCCTATGACTGACACCAGGAAGGAGACCCAACTTCTCTGAGCCTCAGTTTCCCTGTCTGGAAAGTGAAGTGAGAACATGTGCCTTGTACAGCAGAGGTAAGGTCACAAGGCAAAATGGACCTAACGGCCCCTGGCAGGTGGATCTCATCCCCATGAAAGCGGAGTTGGGGAAATATTGCCCACTAATCAGCAGTGCTTCCTGGGTGAGTTTACATGGAGAAGGGTGGAACGGTGAAGACAGAGGGAAAAGTGGCAGCAAAGATGGATGCTCCTCGAAAAGTCCTGTAATGGGTCATGTTGATATCCATCAAGTTCAAGGTAAAAATCCCACAACTCATGACTCATGACTTTCTTCTCATGATGTTTCTGAATTGGAACATGCTGGGAGAGCCTGATTTCTAAGACACTTCCCTGGAGGTCAGCCTGATATCCCTGCAGAGAAAGAAGGTTTCCTAGAGCCAGTCAGCTTGCCTCTGGTAGTCACACACCCTTTGTGGAATCAGGAAGTCCCAGGCCTGACACCTTCAAGTTCTGTGAGAAAGTCACTTCACCCCCAGAGGCCTTAGTTTCCCCATTTGTACCGTGGACACAGTATGGCCCACATGCTGTGGGGTTAAATCAGCAAATCTATCCTGTGCATGGTCACATGGCTGCGGCTCTAGTTTGGAGTCAGGAGTCTGTGTCTGTTGGGTCCCTACAATATAGAAATCCCCAGGGAAACATTAGCAGCCTGGGAACCAGTGAGATCTGGACCCTGCCTTGGAGGGCAGACGAGTGATGCCAGACACCAAACAGCAAGTGGTGACAGAAGACAGTTTTTGTTCTCAATAAGGGTGTACTGATGTTTAACAATGGTTATAACAGATCTCATTTATGGAAGACATGACTGTTCCCATTTCTACATGGGTAAACTGAGCTCAGCGTATATGACCTAAGACCATACGGTGAAGAAGAGCTGAGTCTAAAACTCGAACCCAGATCTAACACCCAATCCTTAGTCATTAACAGTCAGTAACTGTCAATCAACAAGCACAGAGAGGAACAGCACCTGCCAGTCCATAAATGTAAACTGAACATCTATTACAAACCAGACTTGCTTTTTAGACAGGATACTCCTTCCCTCAGGTAGCTAGAATCCAGTGGAAAAGACAGCTGTGCAAGCCACTCTCTCCCACCCCTCTCACAACCAGTGTCCTGAATGAACTGCTGCTCAATTTTGCCTTCTGGAAACTCCTTGATCCTGTGGTACATTGAGGGCTTCCATGGAGGACCATCCCCACCTGACCCCAGGCTCTGCCCAATGGATGGTCTACTGTGGCTCCTTTGGCAGCCCTGGGAGACTTTCTCGAAGCCCAGCTGCAGTCTGAAGCTTTTCTCACACACTTCTGTTTCTCCTTCTCCTCGTTCCTTCCCCCATTCCCTCTTCCTCTTTTCCTTCTCTCTTCTTCCTTCATCTTTCCTTTCTTTCCTCCTTCCCTCCTTCCTTCCTCTTTCCCTATATCCCCCCTTCCTTCCTTCCTCCTTCCTTCCTTCGTCCTTTCTTCTTCCTTTCTTCCCTCCCTTCCTCCCTCCCTCCCCCCGTCCTTTCTCCCTCCCCCC
>NW_008352136.1:221213-230916 GCF_000622305.1 Nannospalax galili
ATGACTGACTCATCATGCAGTGGGAAATCCCTCCCATCTCCCTCAGTTCCCTCTCCCTTTCTCTGCCACAGACCCTTCATGGCAGGGCTGCTTGGACTCACACTGAGTTTTAATGCAGGAGGAGCCTGGGAAGGAGATGGGAAGGCCCTTTCTGTGGACAGAGTGTGTGTCAGATTGAGAATCAGTTCAAAACCAAATGATTCAACTTCCTGTGGTCAACTCATCTGAGCCTTCTGAGCCTCAGTTTCCTTCCTTGCCATTCTTGGGGCTGTGGAGTTAAATGAGCTGATGCAAGGTCCTGGTTCCCCAGCTGTGGACTGTGTGTACTCTTGCCAGGGAATAGAGTGCTCTGGGCAGGAGTAGCAGGTAGAACTGGCAGAGCCTCTGGGCCAGGGCCACCCTGCTTTTCTGGAACCCTGAAGACTTAGATAGGCTCCCACAGTTCTCTTGCAGAAATCAGACCCTGGAGACATGGTGGCCTTGTTCTTTCTGTCCACAGTGTGGCCCCAGCAGAAAGGCCCACCTTACAGATATTCTGGCTGTAGTGTGGTGTCACTATGGCCAGTGTCATTATCTGGGTCATCCGATCCCAGGAATCTGCCAAATCAGATAATTTGGGTGGTTGTCCTGTCTCTCTGGATCACATGTCCTGATCCTGGCCCTTGTCTCCACCTGCCCTGGTTCTGTGCAGACAATTCACATTTCAGGTAATCTGAAGCAAGGTGAGTTCAAGGCCAGCGCTCTGGAAGGGAGAGTATTTAGACTCCAGTTACCTGGCTGGGTAGTAATGAGGCCTGCTAACTAATAAAGGCTAAAATACTGGAATTTGCACATTTTTGCACTTGAATTCCATTTTAAATTAAGCCTAACATAGTCACAAACAGTGAGAATTCAGGTCCAGGACTGGATGCACCTACAAAGCCAGCCAGGGAACATGGTCAGCTCCCCAAAGTCCCCTGCTTTAACCAGCAGCCTCTAACAGCCTTTCACGAGAGCATGACCCCTCTTCCAATATACAGAGCTTCTGAACTTTATTTACAAATGGCAGTGAGTGCCTTTAATTCCAGCACTTGGGAGGCAGAGGCAGGCAGATCTTTTTGAGCTTGAGGCCAGCCTGGTTTACATAGCAAGTTCCTGGACAGCTGAGGCTACAGGAAGACACTGTCTCAAAAAGAAAAAAGACAAACAAAACAAAACAAAACAAAAAACAACAAAAAGCCAGAAACAAATGGCAGTGAGCACTGAAACTGTTTTGGATTTGATACTTTTGTTTAAGACTATTTGTGGTCTGTTGTGGTGGAGCACAACTTTAATCCTAGCACTAGAGAGGCAGAGGCTGGCAGATTGCTGTGAGTTTGAGGCCAGCATGGTCTCCATAGTGAGACTGTATCTAAAAAACAAAAAGCCAAACAACCTCCCCCCAGTTCTGTTGTGACACTTACCTGTGTGGTCCTGAGATGAGTCATACGTCAGTCATCTTCCCTGTGATACCATTTTGCTGAAGGAGAACAGCCCTGTCTAGCCATAGTGATTCCTGGTGTGTGCATTTTTAAAGACATAACCATATATGGAAAGTATATTAGTTTTTCCTCATTGATATGCCCAAGTACTTGACTATTAGCTGGTTAAGGGAGGGAGGGTTTATTCTGACTTACAGTTGGAAGAGATACAGTCCATCAAAGTAGGAAAGACATGTCAGCAGGAGCACCAGGTGACTGTCACATTACATCCACAGTCAGTAGACCTGGGAAACAACTGTACAGTTTAATTAACTCATCAGGTTGTTTGGTTGTTTTTCCAGAGCATCTACTCTGTGCCCAGCCATGTTGGGTGCTGGGGAAAGAGAATTAGTTACAAGATTCAGATCTTGATCTTCAGAAGGTGACACAGGAAACCAATTCCTAACTGTGGTCAGATGTGGGAGGGCTAGGGGTTCAGGGCACGGCTCTGTGTGGAGAGGGGAGCTGTGGAGCAGCAGGCCACCAATCCAGCAAGAAAGCAGAAATGCAGGGCTATAGACGGAGCAGGGCCAACTCAGTTCAGCCGTGCCCAGGCTCCATGCTGTTGAAAGACTGCTGCTAGGTAGACCTGCCCCTAGGACAAAGCCACAGCTACACACTGCTAGTCAGTTCTCAACATGGCTTACCAGCCCCACCCCACCTCCACCCCACCTCCACTCCTTCCTCTCTTCTTGGTTTTTCAGAGTCTCATGGCCCAGGCTAGCCTGGGGTTTGAATTTGCTGTGTAGCCCAGGCTGGCCTCGAACTCATAGATACTAATGTATATGCCAGTAGTTTAGCACCTGGAAACATAAAAACAAACAAAAATCTAACTCTGGGAAAGTTCTCTCACTCACCTGGGCTGTTGCCTGCTATCCGACATGATCATGGGTCCTGACCGGTCTGCTTAATGCAGGCAAGGAGGCAAACCACCCATAGACACCTGTCACTCAGTTGCAAGAAAGCCTCTATTTCTAGAACACTGAAGCCCAGAGAGGTTAATTAATTTTCCCCAATCTGCCCAGCAGAGAGATGACAGGGCCAGGGCTCCATCCTGGATGTAGCTGACTCTAGAATCTTCTATCACTGGGAGTCCCCTCCTTTCATCAAACATGGTGGGGGGTATCACCCACAGCTGGACATAGTTCTCCCTACCCTCTCATTCTCTGCCTTTGCCTCAGCTACTCCCTAAATTAGAGCAAATTCTATTTTTAGACTCAGTGTTTGGAATGAGTGATACATGGGCGGGTGACTTGTTCTATGAATGTAGCTCAAAGATGTCTGATCTAACGCTGGGAAACTCTCTTACGTCACCATTTTGATCTTTCTCATTTATTTCAAGGGCTGCGTTGTTGCTTCAAAGTCTAGGCCTTGGCTGGAGCAGTAAGACCTGAGCTCTCGTAGACACCTATAGAGAGGATGGTGCTCCCCTCAGAAACTCAACCCCTTTCTGACAGTGGGGACTAGTCTGGAGCAGGGTGAGCCCTCAGCAAAAATGAGTTTGTCCCAGGGTTTGGTCCAGAGACCAAGCAGGCAGTATTCCTTCATCCTCAGCTTCACAGACGTACTGTGCACACTCCATAGTGATTACCTCTTAGCTCCAAAGACCAGCAATAGGTATAAGCAATGTGTGGGAGCCCTGGTCACCTCATAGGTAAGCAAAGAAAGAGAGAGGAAGAGCATACGAGGGCTGGGGACGGTGGTTGTGTAAGGAATGACGAGGAGTGTTCACTGTGTGCTGGAAGTCAGCTACCTCAATCAGCTTCATTCTCTGGTCAGTGTCAAAAAGACAGTGTTTTACAGATGGAGAGCCATGGAGGCCAGAGAGGTTAAGCAACTTACCCCAAGGCACCCAGCAAGCTCTGGAGTTAAGGTGGTGAGATGGTTTGTCTCCACTGTTAATTTGGCTGGATTTGGACTCACCTAGGAGAGACACCTCTGAATGTGTCTGGGAGATACTTCTAGAGACATTTAACTGAGGAAGGGAAGGCACACCCTGAATGTGGTTGGTACTAGCCCATAGGTTAGGGTCCAGACTGATGATATGAAAGGGAAAAGGGGGGAAGTGAGCTGAGCACCAGCCTTCATGTCCCTCTGCCTCCTGACTGTGGAAGGTTATGACCAGTAGCCTCCCGCACTGTCACCTTGCCTTCCCTCCGTGGCGGACTGTCCCCATATACCAGGAGCCAAAATACATTTCCCCCCCTCAGCTGCTTTTGTCAGATATATTGTCACAGCACCAAGAACATGGGAAAATTTAGCAAATGGAAAACACAAGATGCCCAATATATTAGCATTCAAGGCAGTAATGAAAAAGAAATGGGAGGTGGGCTGTTGAGTTTTCATATTCCAGTTGCAAATTTAAGTCGGCATCTTGCATTTATTTATACACAACTCTCTGTGAGGGTCAAATCAGCTCTCCCAGGTCTTCCCAACACCCTTTTCCTACAGAATGCACAGCATCATGACATGAGACTGTGACTAGCCAACACTGTATCAGGCCATGTCTTTGTCTATACTGGGCCCTATAACCCCCACATTGCCAACTGAGTAGGTCTACTCCTACTCTGTGCTATTCCTGCTCTGTGGATGGGGAAACTGAGGCACATGGCCATGAGGCACCTTGGTCACGATCACACAGCCATAAAGTAGCTGAGCCAGGACACTTGATCCTAGCTCTGTTTTGTTCAAGAATCAGCATTTGGGCTGGAGAGATGGCTCAGTGGTTAAGAGCACTGGCTGTTCTTGCAGAGGAACCAGGTTGGATTCCCAGCACCCATATGGCAGCTAACAACCAACTGTAACTCCAGTTCCATGGGATCTGAAGCCCTCTTCTGACCTCTGAGGGTATTGCACAGCACGGGTGCACTTACACACATGCAGGCACTACACTCATACACATAAAATAAAAATAAATAAAATATTTTTTTAAAAAAGAACCACCACTCAAACACAAAAGCAAATTTGGGGTTGGGGAGATGGTTTAGTGAGTAAAAGCGCTTGCTTTGCAAGCATAAGGACCTGAGTTCGAATCCAGTAGCTCACCTCTGCAATTCCAGTGCTATTACCCAGAGATGGAAGCAGAGCCAGAAGAACCTGGGAAGCTCAGGGGCCACCCAGAGGTGGACAAGAGACCATCCCAAACAAGGTGGAAGGTGAGAACTGATATCTGAGGTTGTCCTTTGACATCCACATAAGTGCCATGTCACTCGTGTGCACACACACACACCCGAGGATTTAAAAAGACAAATATTTTTACCCTCAGACCTCTGCCTAGAACAGTTCTAGATATGTGAACCACAACCACACCAGGATGGCTTTCCACAAATGCCTGTGGGTCTCACAGCAGGGGTCAAGAAACAAAAGATAATTCCATTCGTGTCAGATGCCCCCTGGTGCCTGCGGTTGCTCAGTGGGAATCTTCTGTAGGTGGTTTTATGTTCACAGTTTACAGATGCGGTTGCAGCCTTGTGCCCTGCCCAGGGTCACACAGCCAAAAAGCCAACAGACTCAGAGAAGGAGCTTGATCTCCCAGAGGTCACACAGCTAAACCCAAGTTCTGTTAAAACAACAAACTGAACACCCACCAACAAAACTGCCCTTTGTTGGATTTTTTGAAACTGCTTGCCAGGCATGGTGCCAAGGCTTTGAAGCGCACAGCACGCAGGGATCGCTCGCTCGCTGCCAGGCGCCGGGACCCCTTGCTGGATCTCAGTTCATCCTCCCACCGCCTAGAGGAACAGGGCCTCCCGCCCATTGCACAGACCCGGTCGCCGAGGCTGGGAAGTCGTGGCCTGCGCCCCGCACGGCGGGAGGCTGGAGACGCGGGTGGCGCGCAAGGAGTTAAGCACAGGCGGCGCCGGGCCGGGCGCGGGGAGCTGCGGGCGGAGGCGGCCACGGAGCGGGAGCTCAGGCTGCAGACCGACCACGGAGCCGCAGGGAGCCGCGCCGATCTCGGGCCGGGAGGTGCGGGGCTGCCATCCGCTCCCGGAGCCGGTAGCCCGCACGCCCCGCCGCCCCCGGCGCCTCCAGGTACCCGGCCAGCCGCAGTCGCTGCTCTGGGTCCCGCTGCGGCCGGACAAGCAGGACCCGGCTGCGCTCGCTGCTCAGCGCTGCGGCCCCGGCTGGGCGACCTCGGGCGGCGGCTGAGCTCGGCGGCGGAGTTCGCAGACGGCGCATCCCCAGGTAAGAAGGAGCCACCGCCATGGGTCCCCAGCGAGCCCCCTGCCCGCTGCAATGCCCGTCCCGGCTGCTGCAGACGCGGGCGCAGCGCCTAGAGCCTCCCAGGGAAGAGCCCCTAGCGCTGACAGTCAGCTCCTGGTAAATGACAAACTTTCCCGTGGTTGAGGATGCGAATTGAGGACATCCCTGCAGGTCTCCTGGGCTGTGCAAGCCGGGCCGGGTAGGGAGAAGCTGGGGGCCTTTTGAGAGAATTCATGCATTGCCTCCTCCTGGCCAACACCGAGTCCCCATGGAGTAGGAGCCAGTCATCTGGCCTTCCCGGGTGCTGGCTGGGGTGTCATTAGGAAACGAGGTTCCCCCTGTGCCAGGAAGCAGCACCCAGAGCCCCCCAGCTCTGGAAAACCCACTTTGCAGACTGGCTTCTGTAGGTCCTGAGCCGTGTGTGGGAGAGAGCCACATGGCTCGGTCCAAATCTCTCCAGCAGGCCCAAGCTCCTTGCAGGAACCCCTCAGCTCCTTTGCAGGGCCTCTAAGGGGGAGGAGGTCATCTCCCACTCCTGGCAGCTCCAGAAGGGCAGCTCTTTAGGGGAGGGAAAAAAAAGAGAAAGAAATCAAGGAAGCTGCCTGCAGTGCTCAAAGAGACCATTCAGAGGGAGCAGGCAGAAAGGGGCTGAGGGGACTGGTGACTGGGGGCTCCTGAGCTCTCCTGCCCAGTTCTGGGGATGCTGGTGGCCGCCTGCGCTCCAGTCCTTGAGACTGTTCCAAGCCCAGGCAGTGTGGTCACATACTTCTCCTAGTGAAAGCTTGCTTCCAAGAGGCCACCCAGCCACCCTGTGGCCACAGCCTCACTTCCTGCCAAGGACTGGGGTCAGGGAGACTTACTGGTTGGTCTTTAGTGTACTCGATTTGCCAAGAGCCAGACTGAATACTCTTCTGGCTGTGACCTGGGTTAGGAAATGATCCCTTGGCCCTGGATTGGCCCCTTGCTGGGGTGGGCGCTTGCCTCTAGGATGCAGCCTTGCTGTAAGTCTTGGACAGCTTTTGAGTCATAAGGTGGGATCTAAGGACCTCTTGTCTGTGCTTGAGATGCGGATCTGAGGCCACATTTAGAAGCACTTCTGTAGGCTGCCAAACCCAGGCATTTCTCAGGGTGTTGGAGGCCAGGGTTTGATATCTGGGGAAAGCCCCAGCTCTTGGTCAGGAGGCTGAGCTTCAAATCTGCCTTCAATTTGCTGTGACTTTGAACAAACCACTGGACGTCTCTGAGTTCCAGCTGTCACTTCTCTGAAAATGAAGAGATGTCCTGTGTCTCCAAAGGTCCCCATTCAGGCACTCTATGGCCTGTGAGCAATGTCACAGAAATCCCAAGGGATGATACAATTTGGTGTTTAAGAACCCATGTCTCAGATCAGATGTGAGTGGCCCATGGCCACTCTACCATGGTAAAGTGGGGAGTTCATAGTTCTCCTTCATCAGGGTTCTGGGAGCACTAGCTGCGGTGGTGAGTGGAGCACTATGCTCAGTCTGACAGCCAAGGGAACAATGGGACTGCCTGTTTGCAGGTCTTGTGCCTGGGTTCTGGGGTGGAGGTGGTTCCCCAGGGAGGCTGAAGTCCATCACCCAGCACTAGGGGATCTTCTGCTGGGTGACAGGGTTCTAGGTCTCTCCAGTCGCAAACTACCTGCAGCCCCTGCCCTCTCTCTGCTTCCTCATAACACACTGCTGGACCAGCTGCTACCAGTGGGGAGCTTAGAGCGGTCTGGGAGGGCTGGATGCACCCAGCTGCTGCGTCGTCATGACAACAGGAGATGGAGGTAAGCTGTCTCCATGGCTTCAACTTTGCTGCTGTCTAGGGACTCAGGGCAGAGAAGTTCTGTCTGCTCCTGTGTCAGGCATCCAATCTGGGCCTGGGGAGACTGGGCTGCTGTTCCTGGCAGGAACAGCCAATGCTGGAAAGAAGGGTTTTCTGGTGCCGTAGAGTGAAAACAGGCCAAGATAGGGTGAGATGGGACACTGAGGTCAGTTTTATCTCTTTTTGACTGGTGGTGAGGTTTGCCTGGGGGTGGCCCTGGGTTCCTGCAGAGGCCGTGAACGGGAAGAGATTGTCCCAGCTTGTCCCATACTCTGTAAGGCAGAGTAGCTTTAGGGATAGTTCTGCCTTGCATGGCTGGAGTCAGTACAGTTGACTTTAGGGACTCTAAAATGAACAGCCTGTTCTAGTGGAATAGGGAATGGGGGTGCGTGTGACTGTTCTTCTAGATGCAGTGTCAGCAGGTATGTGCACTTGTACTCATGAGCATGCCATCCATGTGTGCACGCACACATGTGTGAATATCAGTGTGAGCATGAACTTGACATCTGATGAGGATGTGCCTATGGGTTTATGAACTTGCGTGCCTGTGTGTGACTGCAAGAAAATGGGGATGGGAGGCGTGTCTGGGCAAATGTGGGGATGTCTGTGTGTGTGTGTGTGTGTGTGTGTGTGTGTGTGTGTGTGTTACATGCATGCGTGCTGTGAGGGTCTGTGTGGGGATGCCTGTTTGGGCAGCTGTTTGTGTCTGCCTCGATGCAGGTACTCGAAGTCTGCAAGTGTTTCTGAGTTCTGTGTGAGGTGAGTTTGTGCTGTGGACTCTTGGGCATATGGATCTAAGAATCTCGGAATTTAGACACACAGCCTTACACACTTGCCTGTAACCTCTCCGGGTATGTATACCTCTTTCTCACATCTCCATGAGTCTGTATGTATGCATGAGTTTAGAAACCCATGAGTGTTGTGTTTCTGCACATGTGTTCCTGTGTGTGTGTTTCTGTGTTGCCATGCATAGTTTTGTGTGCATAGACATGTATGTGCGTGCCTGTGTGGAGCATTTTACACTTGGTTGTATCTATATATATTCCTTAGTGTTGGTATCTATGGTGTGCCGCTGTGTCTATGGTGTTGGTATCTACATATTCGAGTGTGTCCATATGTCTCTGACGACATCTAAATTTCACATACATCTGTGTGTGAGTCAGTGTCATGTTGCATCTCCTTGCATGTCACTGGGTGTGTGTGGTTGTGTGAATTCTGCATGTGCCTCGTGTGTGTGTGTGTGTGTGTGTGCATCCAAACAAGAGGGTCTCCACAGCTGCAGCTGAGTGTCTGCAATAGTGTGAACTCATAGTAAGGAAGAAAGTGATCGTGCTGCATGCTTCCAAACACAAGCCAGCCCTAGCTGTGAACTGTGGGATCTCTGCTGCGTGCTTTGTGCAGAGCACCCTGCGAGTGCCAGTTCTACCGGTGCCAGTTCTGAGTGTGCCAGGATGGTGCACGTGTCCTCCCAGACACTCCGTGTTTCTGGCCTCTCACCCCCACCCCTAACCACTGGAGTCTCTCTCACCAGAAGCCTCTACCTAGGACAGTTGCTGAACACTCCCACAGATGTTGGGAGCGCAGGTATAATTTTAGGCAGAAGGTCTGAAAATAGGCATCTTAGAATGTGCCAAACATCTTGACAGCAGCGCTCCTAATTAGGAGCAACTTGTTTTCCTTAAATAAACAAATCAAGCGAGGAAAGAAATTGCCGGAGATTAATGGCTCCCCGGAGCACGTCCAGATGTTGAGAAGGTGGGAACTGGGGCCACACGTGAGATGGTCTTTGGTCTTGGGAACTGAAAAGTCATCTGTTCAGGGTCCTCCTGACCACAGAGGCAGGGGCTGAAGGTCATAAGCTGCAGAGGAGGGCTCAGACCCTTCCCCAGTCTGGCAGGTGTTATGGTATTACTGGCTCCATCCCTCTCTCCCTCATCTTGGGCTTGAGATTTCAATGTTCTCCCTTATGGGACAAGCAGAGTTTGCACTCTAGTCCCCAAGGTTGGGTTCAGCCCTGTCACTGTCATTGGCTGTTAGAGGAGGAAGGAGAGACACCAGGCTTGGCAGGGCTTAGGCCTTAGAGGGTCTGTGTGTGTGTGTGTGTGTGTGTGTGTGTGTGTGTGTGAGAGAGAGAGAGAGAGAGAGAGAGAGAGAGAGAGAGAGTGAGAGGC
>NW_008352136.1:230935-259212 GCF_000622305.1 Nannospalax galili
ACAGCGGTCGGGCGAGTGCGTTCGCATGTGAGTGTGTGTGTGTGTGTGTGTGTGTGTGTGTGTGTGTGTCTGTGTGTGTGAGAGAGAGAGAGAGAGAGAGAGAGAGAGAGAGAGAGAGAGGGCGCTCCTCTGAGGCCGCCGTTGCCTCCCAATCCTGGTGCTGGCCTCTGTGAGGAACTTAGCCCAGCTGAGCTCCAGCTGACTGTGAAAAGGTTAGCAAGAGAAGCACCACTGGCTCTGGGGCTTGTTTGACATTCACCTTCCCTGTGGTCCTGGGTGAGTGATGTGCAGACCACTGACTGGACCTGACTTCCTGCCCCAGTCTGACCCTGGTGCACATGCAGAATGGCACACCATAGCCGGTTCAACCTTACCTTGCTCTTTCCTTGGCTCAACATGACCGACAACACCAGCAGACGATTAGGCATACACCGTGCTTTATATATATATCACCTGCCATTCACAGCAAGCAACCCTAAAAGACAGTTTCTGTTACAAGCTTTTGTGAGGTTCAGAGAGGTGTGTTGATTTACTGGGGTCACATGGCCCCAGAAAAGGCCTTCCTGAGATTTGCACGTAGGCTTCCTGATGTCAGAGATTATATTTTTGACATGATGTCATATTGCCTCTTGGATGCTAGCAGGTAGGTTTGACAGAATTGAAGTCATAGCACATGAGGCCTTTTCCCTTTAGTTCACCTGAAGGCTGGGTTGACCAGAATGAGTCATGGCACAGAAGACTGAGGTATCTGTATGAACGTGGGGAAATTTGCTCTTCTGGCCATTAGTCCTTCCACCTGCTCACCTGCCCACCTACCAATCTATCCATCCACCAACCAGTAGGTACATTTGTCCATTCATCCATCTGCCCACCATCACCCTTTATCCCTCTATCCATCCACCCGTCTATCTATCCATCCATAGATGTAGCTGTCCATCTATCTATCCATCCACCCATCTATGCATTTTCTATAGATGTGTCTGTTCATCCATCCATCTGTCCACTTATCACCCTTTACCCCTCTATCCATTTGTCTGCCCATCTGTCTACCTATCCATCCATCCATCCATCCCTAGATATATGTGTCCATCCATCCACCTACCCACTTGTCATTCACAGGTATATTTATTGATCTATTCAATATCAGTATTTGCTGATATTAGTGTTTGCTCAGAATCCTGAATGACACATTCTATGCTGGTCACAGAAGATACAGTGATGAGATGGTACAGGTCTGCTCTCCAGGAGCTCATGGTCTGGGGATGAAGCAGAAGGCTCCAGGCTCTGGAAGCACCTTAGACAGGGCCATCCAGCCCTCATCCCTTCCTAGCAAGAGCTCTGGTCCCACCTCACTGGGCTGTTGTGAAGGTCAGAAGAGGGGATGCTCACTAAGCCCCTTGGAAGAGCCTGGCATGGTGCAAAACACAGTAAACAGTGACCCTCCTTCCTCCCCGCCCCTTCTCCTCTTTTTCTCTTCTTTCTTCCTCCCCCTCTTCCTTATAGAGCAGACATCTGAGTATCGCAGCCAGAGCAAAGCTGTCCTGGGGAAAGCCAGGGGCCTCAGTACATCAGAGAGGGTAACTACCTTGTCCTGCTCTGAAACCAGTTTTCTGGATCAGGATTTTCTGTGTGAAACCTGGGAGAGTTCCACTCCTCTAAGGAAAGAATAGTCACCCCAGTTCCAGAGGAGGGTCAGACCCTACTCAGCAGGACCGAAATCAGGCAACTGGTAAATTTGTCTCAGGATCTGTTCTTGTAAATAAAGTTTTATTGGCATATGACCAAGCCCATTCATTTGCCATCTATGGCCACTCTGAGCAGTGCAGTGTTGGTAGTCAGGGCAGAGAACATGTGGCCTTTGCAGTCCATTGTGTTCACTGTCTGGAAAAGATAATCCCTGACCCCAGCTCCACCAGGGATCCACACTGTGGACAGGCTAGGAGATGGAGGCAGGCATTGATGGATTTGTCTGGATCGCTGTGGATCGGGTGGAGCTGAGGTTCCCATCCTGCACTGGGGAGGTACCCAGAGGCCAGGAAAGGCCAGCAGCCCTGACACCTGTAAGCTGAAGGCTTCCCAGGACCCTCTGAACAGCAGGAGGCAGTGACTGTGGTGTGGCCATCTGCGCTTCTGGGAGGACCCTCAAGGACCCTCGTGTCCCCTCCAGCTCTGACTCCAACAAACACACCTGGGAACTGTAGGCAATGGGGCAGCCAGAAGCTTCCAGGTCTACATGTTCACGCTGTTAGTTAGGCTGCCCTAAACTATATCATTTACTGGTTCCTTTCAGTTCTCTGTATGGTACTGAGAGTGTAAAGCTGAAAGAAGTTTCTGAGGGGGAGTGAAGATGGATGACCCCAGCCCTGCTACCAGCAGAGGCAGCTGCACTGAGCAAATCCCCTCCCCAGTGTAGGTGTCAGTTCTCCCATGTGGAGAATGGGAGGGGAATCCAGGTGCCCGTGAGGCATGAATACAGTCTGGCCTCAGAGGCCTCACTTCTTTTCCACTCCAAGTTAGCCCTAGAACCTGTTCTGGAAGCCCTCAAGACATTGGTCTGCAGGGAATCCTAACATAGAGATGGGGAAGCCCTCTTTGTGGCTTCTGAGGGTGTTGACAGTGATGCCTGGAGCTGTGATCAAAACTACCTGACCACTCTCACAGAATCCTGTGACCATCCTATGAGTAAAGGGAATTCCTGTCTCTACTTCACAGATAGGGATACTAAGGTTCGGAGAGGTTTATTCCTTTGCCCAAGGTCACACAGTAGGTAGCAGAGCTGAGATTTGAGTCCTGGTCTCTGTGACCCCAAAGCCTGTATCTTTAGCCATTTTTTTCTGTTGTGATGACCTTGTGTGAAGTGGCGGTGATGAGCAGTTGAGGAACACTGGGAGGAGGTGTCCTCCTGCCCCCATCTGATTTAGTGATGTAGAAACAGCCAGGCATGACCCGGGCTTCATCCTCACTGGCCTCCAGCTCTCAGCAAATCCGAACACTGGGCGCACAAACATGGCACAAAGGGCCTGAGGGCCCCTCAAAGGCAGCAAAGGGGAGTGACAAATGCAGGACTGGGGGCTGAGTACGCCAGGGCCTAGTGTGTTCATGGAAAGAGCCCAGGGCTCTGGAAGCTGGGGTGAGGGTCAGGACATTGAAAGTGTCTATCTTGTTGAGTTTCTGCATCGCGGCCTGGAGGCGGCAGATGCTGTGTTTCTCCCCCTTTAGCTGTTTCCTGAGGAGGCTCCACTTTGCTAAGGCAGCCTCAGTGTACCAATCATGTGGCTTTTTGCAAAACAGCAACCTAGGCTCTGCATTTTCTAGGCCTGTCTTGAGGAACAAAGGAAAGACACAAATGAATAAACAAAACCCTGAATCTAGGGGCTTTGGAACAATCAGACTTCTAGTTTTCACTTGTCCTGTGCATGTCCTGGAAACTCAGTCACATACAAAATAGAACAGGATAAATGACCAGCTTGACTGCCAGCACCATGTGGGGCCCAGCCACGTCCTTGCCGTGTGAGGACCCAGCCATGTCCTTGCTGGGAGCCCGCTTACTCTTTTTGTCCACCGTTCTGATAGGCTTGGTGACCTGGTTCCCAGGATGCCCACATGCTGAAAGAACAGACGAGGAGTGTGTGGGACCAGGGGAGGCACGGTGTGTGCATGCAGGAGTGACAGCTGGTAGCCCAGGGACACGGGTGGGCAGCCTGAGGACACAGTGTGGATGAGGACTTCACAAAAATAAGAAGCCGGAAACTGACACTAGCTGCCGCCGGGGAGGGCTTCATGTGGGCATCAAAGGACCTGCTGTCCTAGCAGCCTGTGCTCAGTTTGCTGTGATGACAGAGTTGGAAGCCTCGCTGTAGCCCAGGACAGTCAAGCCCTGTTTAGCAATCAGAGCAAAGGGATTTAGAGTAGCCTGAGCTTCTAAGCCCCAGGCATCTGGAAGGCTCCTGTGTGCAGTGGGTGAGGAGGGGCTAGAGTTCATTACTGTCTGGCCTCCATTCCATCCTCCTCTGGACGTTGAGGGCAGCTACAGGGCTCAGGGGGGGAGTGTTTCCTCCATGGTAGAGTGCTTGCCTAGCATGTGCAAAGTCCCTGGGTTCTAGCCCCAGCACCACAAAAAGAAAAAAGAAAGAAAGGGGAAGAGGGGAGGAAGAAGAGAGAGGAGAGGAGGGAAGGAGATGAGGAGGGGAGGTCAGAAGAATATTTTGCTGAGCGTGGTTGTGCAGACCTCTAATTCCAGCCATTAAGGAGGCTGAGGCAGGAGGATTGCTGCAAGTTCGAGGCCAGTCTGGGTTACAGAGAGGAGCTGCTGATGAACCATACCTGCAGTGACTCCAAATCGCCATCCTGTTGTGCCAAGCAGAAGGTCCAGTATCATGGCTTATGAGGTTGTTTGTTTGTGAGACAGATCTAGTGGGAGCCAGTCACAGGAAACAACCTGGCTGCAAGGAGGTGAGAATCATGGCTGTTGTGCAGGGTGCCACCCACCATGGGACAGATGCTGCAATAGGGGTAGGCGAGCCACCTGCTAGAGAGGTGCTGAAGGCAGGTGGCAGTGTTTCTACACATGCCCAGCAGCCTTGTGCCAACAGCTGGCTAGGCTTTGGTCAGCTTCAAGGCCAGAGGCTGAGAACTGCGTTTGTGGATCAGTGGGATCAAGGTCCTATTTCAGGCCCCCACATGCAGGCTGAGTGGTCCTGGACAAGCCGGGCCTCTGTTTCCGAACATTAGTGTGGGAATCATGATGCTTACCTATGTGCTGTGAAAACACAGTGAGGTGGCATTCAGAGGAGGACGTGCTCAGCCACAGACACCAAAGCCAGAAGGCAGATGGGCATAAATAACCAAGATCCCCCAGCACTGAAGTGTCTGTGGGCTTCTGTCTAGGACCTGGAGAGGCACCTCTGCAGTTGTCTGTACCTTGTGTGAATCAACTGGCCTCCCAGTAGGTTTCCTCTTTGAAGTTCAGTGCCTGATTTGGGTTGTAAGTATATTCATGTGGATGTGGGTGTCCCAACGCCCCACCATCAGCACATACTTCACAATGCAGTGAAGTCCTGTGCTAGGCAGGGAGATGTGAGTGTCAGGGAGGGGCTGCTGTTTGGGACATGGAGGAGACAGAGTAATGGCCAAGACACTTTTTGAGAGAATGAACAAGTAGTCTGTACATAGCCCCATTGGCCAGGCAGACCTCACTGTTAGCTAAACCCACAAATCATGGGTCCCAGGCTGGGCACAGCAGCCTCAGTTTATCATCTAGGGCAAGGAACTTCAGGACAAGGATCCTTTAGAGAAAATCATGCTGGTCACACAGGGTGTGATTAGCTGGCAAGCGACTTTCAAATACGAAAGAATGGCTTGTGGCAATTCCAAGAGGTGGGAGGTGCTCTCCTAGTTCCTACTTTTGGTTCTTGGGGGTCTTGGAGCAGAGCTGGAACCTGCGGAGTGAGGATGGAGTCCCAGGTGGGTCGTACCCCAGAGAAAAGGAAAGGGGAGCTGAGTGTGGAGGACGCACGTGGAAACTTAGGTAGCTGGCGAAAAGCTATGAAGGATGCCAGGCTTAGGGTGAGAAGACAGACCTTCAGCCAATCACGACCTGGGACCTGGTTCAGGCCATTGTTATGTCACAGAGACAAAGAGGACAAGTCACTTTTCTTCAGTTGCTTACCACCTCCACCACACACCTGGACTCAAACCTCAGCTCTTGGCTGTGTGACCTTGGTTCAGTGAATCAGCCTCTCTGGGACTCAGCATTCTCATTCATTCAGTGGGAGGGTTATTCTGGTGACAATGACAGGCACTATGAGCACTATGAGTGCCTCTGTGCCTCGGTTTCCCCATCTGTAAAACAGGGATGGTGAGCTGATGTCTCTGGGTAGTGTTCCCTCTTGGCTAGAGGGTATTCTACTCAGAGCAAGAGGATTGAGGCCAGCTAGCTACCCAGGACCCAGCCCTGACTCTGTTGCCTATGAAGGCCTATGACTTAACTATTCAGTGCCTCAGTTTCCTCTTTTGTAAAATAGATGATAATGACCTGCTCAGGGGGTTGGGTGAGAGTTGTGTGTTGGAGTTGTCACCCCAATTGTGTCCCTGTCACTTGGTTCTTGAATTTCAGCCCACTCAAGGCCTGCCAGCAGGAGGTGTGGGCTCAGCAGGAGAGGAAGGGGTTCTGGGCTCTCGGTTCAGGGCTGCTCCCCAGGCCATCTCTGGGGGCCAAAAGGAGCTAGATTCTGTCATTGTTCATGTCAGTCCCCCACTTCTGGGACCTAGCTCAGGGCTAGGCAGAGGCTTCTCTCCAGACCCCCTGGGGCCCATGTGCCCTGCTGGCCTTTAGTACCACCTGCAGGCTCTACCAGGGCCATACCCTTGAGCTTGAGTTTCAGTACAGCAGGGAGGAGGACCAGGGTTCCAGAGCTCCGGAGTTCCTGGGAGCTCAACCCTGCCACAGTTGGGCATTGGGGCGCTGAGGCTTGCCTGAAGTCCTGCAGCGCTGAGCTTGAATCTGAGCCTGCCACATCCTGATCCCAGACAGACCCTGGCTCTACAGGTTTCTCTTAAGGTAGGCCTGTATTTTTCCCATAGCTATGCAACAAGTGACTACAGGTGTAACGGCTCACACAGTGATGATCTTACAAAGCTCTAGAGGTCAGAGTTATAAACACTTCATCAGGGCTGTCAGCCTTCTAGAAACTCCTGTGGAGGGACCACTTGCCCTTCTTTTCCAGCACGTGGAAGCTGCCCACAGGCCACCACTCAGCCCGATGTGGCTCCACTTTCTTCCACAGTCTCCATCTCTGACCGAATTTCCTGCCTCCCCCTGGTAGGGGTCCCTATTAGGATACTGCCCCCCCGGCATAACCTACAATACCCCCATCCCAAGATCCTCACCCTGAACTTCGGGTTTCCTGCTGCTGTGGATAGTGGTACACACAGGGCCCACATGGAGTCCACACAGGGTCCTGGGGACTGTATCGCCTTCAGTGATGAAGAAAGAAAGTCAGCCTTCTTCAGCCAGTGCTCCACACATTCACTTGTGCTTACCCTGTGCAGAGCCTGCGAGTTTACTGGGCATCTACTACATGTTGGGTGCTGTCTGGGCCCCCAGGGGAGCAGTGAGCAGGCAGCTCCTGGATCCTGGGGAAGATTCTGAGCTCAGGGGCTGGGACCAGTAACAGATGTAAATTAGTATCAAACAAGGCAATGGTGGTATGACCCCTGACAGCTCCCCATGGGGTCTTCTCCTTCAGGAACCTTCTGTGGGTCCTGCTCTCCCTTGTCCTGAGAACACTGCTCTCCCCTGTCCTGACTGGCCTAGATGTGGTGACAGCTCCCCACTGTGGCTGGTCCAGCCAAACTCAGGTCACAACAACAGAGCCACAGTATCCATGGCCTAAAGAAAGGCTGAAGAAAAAGGGATTGTCAACAAGATGTCACACCACACACACACACACACACACACACACACACACACACGCACGCACGCACTCACATATACACACATACCTCAACCACACACACATACATACATATAAACATGTACCCCACACATACCACACACGTATATCACATACCACATACAATACCCACAAAACACACCACACATACCACATATACATACATACTACACACACAATACATCACATACACAACACAAATACCACATACCCCCCCAACACACATACTTACATTCATAAACATAAACACTAACATACACTCGCACATACACACCACACAATACATGCACCACCCACACATATTTACACTCATACACATGCCACACAACTACACACACCACCCACACAAATTCACACTCATACACACACCACACACATACAACTCACTCATACACACACACACACACACAAACACACACACACACACACTCACCTCTACTCCCCCCACATAGGTCAGGTAATGGACATTCAGCCTCTTACAAACCCAGGACTGATACTTAACGTCACTGAACTACACAGTTGAAAATAGCTAAGGGCAAAATCCTGCCCGGACTTGTTTGTTGTCATTTCTTGATTTTCTATTGCTGTCTGTGACATTAGGGAGGAATCCAAGGCCTTTCCCATGCAGGGTGAGTGCTTTACCTCCAAGCCACACCCCGGTCTCCTATGTATTTACCACAAACTGAAGGTCTAGAGATGTGGCACTGAGGCCCCAATGGCTCCTGAGAAGCAGAGCAGGATTTGAATCTTGGATCTGACCCCACAGCTTGTGCTGGATTTCGTGCAATGAAGTCATCCACCAATACATATGGGGGAGCAGAGTTCCAGACGATCTGGAGGCGGGTGTCTGGTGTGGACACAGCCCAGGGAAGCTCGGTGCTGAGAGAATCCTTGGCCGGCTGAGGCCACATGCTCCAATCCCCGCTTGCTCTCCCGTTGGTTCAGCTAATTTGTGTTGCTCCTAAGGCGTACCAAGTCCTGTGAGACAGTGGAGAGAAACTAGACAGAGCCCTTCATGTCATTACAACTCGAAAGGAGCCTGATGACGTTCTCCGAGATGGACCGTGTGCACAGCCAGGCATGTGTACCACGGGGCAGCTGAAGGGCAGGTTTCCTGAGAAAGGAAGAAAAGGAACTGAAGCTAAAGATCAGATAGTGGAACACCACGTGCAAAGGCTCTGAGGCACGCAGGAGAGGGACAGGAACCTATGGGGCCATGGACAGTGGGGCTTTGCAGGGTGGGGAGGAGCTGGCGCCGGGTGAAATTGCACAGCCCTGCAATCCATTCTTCCAGCAGTGGGTCATCTCTTAAAGAGTCTGAGAAAATGGGGGAAGAAATGACTCTATGAAACCCAACCAGAACTCCAGGAAGAAGCTGTCCTGTGTAAGTTGGGAGCTCACTGAAATGTGCCAAGGGGCCAGGGAACAGCAGCCACCTCAGCGCATCCCCACCTTGGGGTTGGGGCAGGAGAAAGAGTCCGGGGATCTTAATTGGCAGTGAGTCGCTCAAACACCTGTCACCCTTCCAGTGTCACCTGGTACCCTGTGGACTGTTTTAACATCTATTAAAGAAATTTTACTGTTTTATTAAAGGAGCCGCCCCTCCCCTTCTGAAAAATCCCAGCTGTGTTTTGATAAGACAGAATTAAAAACAGCGCTGGGGAAATGCCACCGACAGCTTTGATTTTTCTCCTTATGGCGTTGGAATGGATTCAAATAATAATCACGTATTTCATTTCCGTGCAGCCCCCTTTCCACCCACCCAGGCCTCTCCCGCACAGCTCAGAGGCACTGAACACAAACAGCTCCTAATGTCCCTCCCACCCCAATGTCCGTCTTTGCTCGGGGAGGCAGGGGCCAGGGCTTCTAACCTAGTGGCCCTCTGTACGTGTGTGGAGGGGGCAGCATCAGGCTCAGTGTGGACACGAACAACTCGCAGATGGATCGCCACAGTCCCTTCAGCCCCCTTTGCCCACAGCTGCTCACGCGTGCCAAGTACAAATAATGGCAGTGTTCATATATATCACGTTATTTTCGTCCTAAGAAATAACCCCAAGTTAAATAGCATTATGTGTTTTTGTGGTTAGGCAAAAGGGGACTGTGTTGGCTTATGTAACTGTTAATCTAGCTTCAGGCTCGGCTGGATCCAAGAGTCTGACAATGGCAAAGTCTCTCTCTCCTTCTCTCCTGCCTATTCACCATCACCCCCGCCCCAATTCTTCACACTTTACTGAGCTTTGGGCTCTTGTTTTCTCTTGTGGGCTTTCTTCACAAGCTAGTTCTTTTCTTCTGGACACAGTGTCAACAATCTAGTGCCTTCATCATGGAGCTGCCAGCCCACTCTGAGTCATTCTGAAACTCTTAAACCAATCACAGTTACTTGTAGCCAACTAAAGGCTGGAGGACTGGCAGGCAGGGAGTGGGGACAACTCACCATTTGTGACTTCCTAAATCACAAATATCAACAGACAGGGAGGAATAAGTCTCCAGGGGAGAGTCAAGACCTAGCTAACTGGAAAAGGGAAGTGAGTGTGGTCCATGTTGAAGGGACCAGTGGGCAAGCCGTGTGGAAAAAAAGAAGACCAGCAGTCAGGGGCTCCCACGGCCTCCCCTTCCCACATGGGACTGGTCAATGTAGGCCCTTTGACTGCCACAGTATCACACGGGCAGGTGTTCATCAAGGACTCAGGCCATGAGAGGAACCCTTGATCTGGGGCCTCAGCCTGTACATACAGCTACCCAATGGTTCCTTGGGCTGGTCCCTCACTCCTCTGTCTGTACACTCACACATGCATGTGTATGTTTGTGTGTGTGCATATACATACATATGTGTGACTCTTCCAGCTAAAAGCTGTGGTGACTTAACACAGGGAGGGCACACCCCTCCAGATGTCCCCACAGGCAGGTGGCTTCTGGGAGGCACAGGCAGTAAATGCCACCCCTTAGCCAGGGTGGCTAGTGTCTTTAAGGGAGATCAAGGTTTTTTCAGGTGGGTTTGTTGTGCTGCCTGAGATTATTAGTATCCTCTCTGATTTCCCAGGATAAAACAATAGAGGCTGGGACAGAGCCAGGAGGGAGGGAAGGAAGGAGGGAGGATGGCCCCTGGCTGCCTTGTGTGTCTAACAGGTATCACTGGACATCTCTGAGCCTTGGCTTTCTCCTCACCACTTTTGGATCCTCCTAGTTTTTACCTCTTAAGAGACACCAGCACATAGTAGGTATTCAATAAAATGTCTCCTTGTATACTGCAACCACGCCAGCCTGGGAGAAGAAAGGCAGATGCTTCAGCTGCTAGGCTCTTTGCAGTCACAAAAACCTCTTCTCCTGCAGCAGCCCCATGGTGAGCAGTCTTCCCATTCCAACACCCCCCTCTCGCTCGGGAGAGGAAATCTAGGCTCTGGGAGGCAGAGCTTGTTGCCCAAGGCCACACAACTAGTACCCGAGTTGTTAACTCCAGCCTACCTGAACCTGGAGGCCCTACCTCTTGTGAGGAGACCCCCACACCTTTCAAGGGAAACAATACATTCACACATGTAGGCCCATGGGTGCCAAGGATCCCCCAGTGGCAATGTCTCTGCCAAGTTTTGCCACCCCCTTGCTGTGTGCTGAGTGCACCTGTGTCTTTCCACAATGTCAGTGTTTATTGACTAACAACTGATTCACAAAGTTCAGCGCTTTCAATACGATCTGCCTTATAATGTACCTGCCTTAGTGGGCTGGCCGAGGCAAATGCAGGTTCTTTGATTCCAATCTTCCTTGCTAATACTAACTGTTATGTCACACAGCAAATTATCTATAGATCTATACGCATATATGTGGTTTACATAATGAATACAAGTTAAAGAGGCCGAGGTCGAGTGGTCTGAGACTCTAGACTGATTAGGAACCCCACCGATGCCAATTCCAAAACTGCTGCTGAAGCTGCTGGAGGCGGGGCTTGAGAATGAAGCAGTGGACTTCAGCTGTCACATGAAAGGCAGAACCAGGTTCTTACAGAAGACCTGGGTTCAAATCCCAGCACCCACATGGCAGCTAACAACTGTCCGTAACTCCAGTTCCAGGAGATCCGACAGCCTCTTCTGTCCTCCGCGGGCATTGCACGACACGGGTACACTTACCTATATGCAGGCATAACACTCACACACATAAAATAAAAAGATAAATTATAAAATAGTTTTTTAAAAACCACTGCTTTATACACTACAGAGTAAAGTGGAGGGCGCAGAGCCTAACTGCAACACTGTGTCATCTCAAAATCCTTTCTTGACCTCTCTAGGCCTGTTTCTCCAGCTCTTTGAACTCACTTTACTTCTCCCCCTTAGGACTTTTGCACATGCTGTGCCATCAGCCCCACAGGTTTCCATCTTTACCCAGGTAACTGAAGTTGCCCCTTCCTGTTGAAGCTCCTGCTGAGAAGTTCATGGGGCCTCTCCCTGGACCAGACAGTAGCTCCCCAGAGATGTCTCCCAGCTCTGAGTCAGTCCCTTAGGATTTGTGAGGGCAGTAACTGCCCTGCATCACCTCTTCCAGGCTGTCTGCTCAGGGCCTAGGAATGGATTGCCCCTTGTCCTAGGCCTCTCCCAGGTTTTTACTCTAAGTGGTATGTATGTAACAGATGCCACATGTATACAACAGTATTTGGGAGGTTAATAGACAAAGCTGAATGGAGGTTTCAGGATGCCCACATGCCGCTGGAGGGAGTGTGAATCCATACACCCACTTGAACAAATGGCAACATTGGCTAACATGGCTCAGTCATTCCTATGTCACTGCATCAAGATACACCATATGTCCTTACTTACCCATAATACTCAAGACAGTGAAAAATAGAAATAGTTTAAATGTCTATGATCCCAGACTAGATGGGTACAATGAGATTTACACTGACCAAGGAATAGTATACAGGAATGACAAAGGACAGCCTCCAACTACACATCACAGAAGGATGCCTCAGGCAAAAATAAAGCCAGTTGAAAAAGCCCAACAAGCAAAAACTGCAGACTACATAATTCTGGGTGTAGAAAGCTTAAAAAATGGAAGCTAAGCTATAATGTCTGGGAATGTGCATGATCCCAGTGGAGATATTATCAGAGCAGAGTCAGGAAGGAAGGGCTTCAGGTAGGGAGGGGAGGAGGAGAGGGTTGAGCAGGGCTGTGGGAGGGTTTAGGCTGGCTGTGTTGTTCATCACCCAACAGGTTTGTATGTTTGCTTACAGATTGTTCGTGCTGGTTTTATGTTGCGTGTATACATGGGTTTTGATTTCATGGAGCTATCCCCTGTGTTTCCCCAGACAGTTCCCTCTGGGGCCACCCCGACCAAGAACACTTTGGCCTCCTGTACAGAGAACAGCCTCTGATACCCAATTTGCTGTGTTGCTGCCGGGGGTGGGGCATTGGGACAAGGTTCCAATTGGAGGTCTAGAACAGCTTGCAGGCTATCCTCCTGCCTCAGCTTTGGCCTCAGTGCTGAAATGGCAGGTGCAGAGTCACCACATCCAGTTTGGCATCCTATTTCCACCCAACTGCATTGTTTTCTGCTGAAAATCCCTAGGGGTCTGACCCCTGTGAGTGAAAAACATGTGGGCAGCCCCTGTCTGGGCTCAGAGGCTGCCTGCCAGTCGGCCAGCCCAACCCCTTTCCCAGATAAAGCTGGGGGTGGACTGCCCCAGAAAAAAATCACAAAAGAGAAAATGAAAACCGTAGCAGCTCTGTGAAGCCGCAGCTTTGGCAGACACCAGGGGTCTGGGGTAAGTGTCCTCGGTGACAGCTCAGGTGACAGCCCTGCAGGGTTGGGATCAGGACAATGGGCTCCAGGGTGAGGTGGCAGGGGCCAGCCCAGGGCAGTCCAGCCTAGGCAGAGGGCTAGGATCCAGGTTCCAGAGTGTTGCCCTTTCTGCCTGGGAGGGAGGGGCTGGGGACCCCCTTAATCCCTCACCTTGAACATGCACCCTAGAAGTGCCTCTGAGGTTTTCATAGGCCTTTGGGACTCCAATGGGGTCAGATGGTTGGATTCTTCCAGAGTGGTCCAGAAGCCTCTGGATCCCGACCCCTCCATTAAGTGTGACCTTCATCCATCCAGCCTCTTGGAAAACATTTCTCAGTTACCCCTCCTATGTGAGTGCCAAACACCACCCCCGGATCTTGCACAGGTGACCTGTGCACACTCATCCCAGCAGAGTTGTGCACTAGAACAGAGGTCACCAGGGCTGTGGTGACTCCACCATGGTGCCAAAGTGCATACATTGGAGCCTGGCAATAGTGATGTGCACTACATGTTTGTTGAGTGACTGAGTGAGTGAGTCTTTCAATAGTGGGAACTGAGGTGGAGTGATAGAGCCTGGTACTATGGGAGGAAGCATTTGGGGAGCTGTCAGGCCATGGAGTCAGTTAACAGTAGAGTTCCCTGTGGCGTGTCTCTGGTGATAATACACATTCACTTTGTTATTCTCTCCTGGGGTTCCAATTCTTTCATTCTGTGCAGAGGGTCAGAGAGGTTGCACAACCAGAATAAAATCACACAGGAATGAGAGTAGGTACAACCTGGATCCAAGTGTTTGGACATGGAGCCTAGAGGTAACTGAGCACTTATGTGGCTACTATATGAGTTCCTGTGTTAAACCCTGTGATGTATCCCGACTTGCTAAGCTTTGTGGTAGATTCTGACCACTGACTCCTCTAATAGCTTGGGAGATGCCTAAGATCTTTCTACTTTTACGAATAGGACCGCTGAGGATCAGAGACGTGAAGTGTGTTCCCTAGAGTCACACAGTTAAGAACAGAGTTCAGCCTGTCTGATTTAGGTGGGGACAAGTTGGAATAGTCTATCTTGTTATGAGCAGGAGGATCAGGAGTTCGAGGCCAACCTAGGCTACAGGGTGAGACCCTGTCTTTCAAGCAAGGAGGGTGATTGTGGGGAAGGGTAAAGGCTGGGATAAGTGCAGACTGGGGTGAGCAGGATGGGGGGACTGGACAAAGCAGAGGCATAGGAAAGATGTGTCAGGATGAGGAAGAGTGGGGCAGGGTGGTCTCCCTCAAAGAAAGACAGGGAGAATGGTGGTATGTCCCGGTCAGCCTGTGGGCCCAGGTACCGAAATGAAAGGAAGGCACAGGGGAGAGGCAGACAGGACAGGGCACTTAGTGAACACTTGGGGAATGAATCTGGGTCTTTACTTTGATCTTCTCTGCTGACCCCACTCTGATCTGGTGCCTGACTCAGGAGTCAAGCCCAGTGTGGTTAGTCTGTGGAGTCAGGAGTTCCCAAGTGAAGCCAGCCTTGGGCTGAACTCCAGGGAAACTGCATAGGAAAGGCCCCACCCCACACCCCTCTCTTTAGTCCCAGGACCTGGCTGCTGTGCTCTGCACCCTTCAGACACTCAGCTTCTGTTGGGCCAATGCCCACCACTGCCCACCTTCCAAATTCCTTACCTCCGTCCTACCCCCTTAAGAATTACTGATTTCTGGGGGCCTGAGAGATGGCTCTGCAGTTAAGAGCACTGGCTGTTCTTGCAGAGGACCTGGGTTCGGTTCCCAGCACCCACGTGGCAGGTAACAACTGTCCACAACTCCAGTTTTAGGGTATCTTTCGCCCTCTTCTGACCTCTGGGGGCATTGCACAACAGGGGTGCACCAACCTCCACACAGGCAATACACTCGCACACATAAAATAAACAGGGTAAATAAAATATTAAAATAGAACTACTGATTTGGACCAATCACTCTTCATTCCCTGGGAACTGGTTGCTAGAGCTGGATGCTCTGTTAACTCAGAAGAGGGAGGAAAGATGCCAGGTGGAACATGCTCACGCTTCATATTCTTGTGGTGTGTCCAGCAGAGGTGAGCCTCAGAGATGACTTGGACGATGGGCACCCCCCGCCCCATCATTTTACACCTGAGGAAATCAAGGCCCAGTGAGAAGGGCTCTCAACCAAGATGCAAAGCCAGTTAAGACCAAAATGAGGTTCAAGACATAGCCTGCCCTGCCCTACCCCTGCAGCCCTCCCAAGCCGCCTTGTACACAGAGAAGCCACGTCAATATTTATTGACCACACCCTCACGGGGGCTCTGTGGGCAGCTCCCTGGAGCTCCAATTCTCTCGGGGCTGAGGGCTTTCAAAGATGAAATGCTATTCCCAGGGCAGTGGCAAATTAATTGCTCTCTTTGGCGAGATAACACTTCTGTCTTTTTCTAGACTGTGTTTGTCTCCCCTGAGGTCCAACCAGTTCTTTCCAGCAATTCTCTGTCCTCTCTCCCTGCCCTCCTCCCGCCCTCGCTTGGGCCAGAGGGAGAACTGTGGGTGATGAGAGAGTCACAGATCCCTCACCCAGCGTCACTGCCCTCCTGGGTCTGGCTCAAGGTGGCAGGGCTCCTTGCTCTTTTCACAGTGAGAGTATTTAGCAGAACCCTTCTCCCATGGGACCACAGAGGAAGCCAAGGGAGAGTAACAAAAAGAAAGAAACTAAACCTAGCATCTGAGGGCGACATGTTGGCAGCCGAAACGCGACCAGCTCCAATTTCAGAGGGTTTTAGTGCATGCTTCTAGAGGCTCAGTTTCCCAATGGGCAGCTAGCTGATAGAGGACATGGCCAAGGAACGACAGAGTTGGAGTCCCGTTCAGCTCCAAGCAGGGCTCCAACCTGAACAGGGCCAGTGGGGAGGTGGGAGAACAAGAGCCCTGTGAGTCTCTATTGCAGAGACGTGAGTGCTGGGTACCACAGGCTCCGACCAGATGTGGGAGTCATCAGAAGGCAGCCACATGGCCAGAGACTCAGGCACTGCAGCCAGCTGTGTCTAGACCACCACAGCATCCCACCTGTTAGCTGAATACCTCTGGCAGATGACTTAATCCCCATGCCTCAGTTTCCCATATTTAAACTTGAGTTCTCACTAGTATTCAAGGATTATTGTGAGGGTCAGAGAAACAAACACCAAGAACTGTGCTGAATCCACTGTGCTACCTTTCAAGAGAAGCAGCAATTCTGGGCTTGTATTGAGAAGTTTCCACAGCCTGAGCTGCGCCCTGTGCAGCCCATGAGCTCCTGGCCACCTTTGGCCAAGGGCTTCAGGTGGACTTCAGGTAGTCCTGGCTCTGCTGCTTCCCACTCTTGATCTTTCACAAGCAACTGGACTTGTCTGGGTATATTTAGAGTATCTGTGTTGTCCAGGAGGGGTCCTGGCAGGTAGCAAAGGCTTACTCAGAATGTGGGGAAATTGCAAGGGATGGCACAGCACCCCAGAGTTAGCAGTGGTGGATTGCTGTTACATGAGGCTTGCAAAGGCAAAGGGCAAATCTGGGGAAGGGGACCATATGCCTTGGTAGAAGGGCTCAGGCAACCCCACTGGTCATACAGAGAGAGGGAGGAGGGGCTGAAGGAGAAATGGAAGTCCTGAGCCTCCTCAACCCACCCTGGTAATTGGCCAAATTCAAGTGGCACCAGGGAGGCAGATAGTCTGATAATGTGGTAACAACCCCCTACACCTTTCCCCCCAGACATCAGAGCAGCAGGAGAGAATCTAGACGGCTCAGCCAAAGATCTGAGAAAGAGGGCCAGGCTCCACACTGCTTGCACCCTACCAGAGACTTTCCTCATCCAGGTGTCCCAGGATACCCCCAACTCCCTGCACAGGTGCACAGGAAGTGGAAACGGGGCAGGTCAAAGGCCTAAGAGGGAAGCCGAAAGCCTCCCTGTGTAAAGGACCCAAACATCTTGTCACAAGTCGCTGTAGACTCTGTGCCTTAAAACAGCCACATAGAGGCTCAAAACCAAGTGGGATCTTACTAGGCTCAAGTCAAGGTCTGGACCAGATCCAGGAGCTTCGGGAGGCTCCAGGGAAAACACCTTTTCCAGTCTCTAGAAGCTGTCTGCATTCCCAGCTCATGACCCCCTTCCTGTCCAAAGCCGGCACTCACCACACTGGGGGTCCCCACACACTCTGGCACCCTTATTTCCTTCTTCGGATGTGATGCCCCTGAGTGACCCAGGATGACCTCCTCATCTCAGGACCTCCATCACCTCTGCACAGTCCTTCCAGGAGACAGTCATAGGTTTTGGTATGAGGATGTGGGGGTGTTTAAGGCACATGACTCCATGCACCTGGAAGAGGGAGACAGCCCCTGTGTGGGGCCCCAGCATCCCCTACCCCTGCAACAGTACTCTTTGTATGAATGTTCTGCAAATTCCAGCACGCCTTGAATTGTCTTCAAGGATCTCCCCAGAGCTGCATGTTTTTCTTTAAATGGATCTTCAACCAACTCCGTTTTGCTCAGCTTCCTCCTGAGTGGTAGAACATGCACAATCAGGGTCTGATGTTCACTTAGAATGTTCTAGAATCCCCACTGAAATAACTGCACAGAGTTGATGTTACAAAGAAAGTGGGTCTGAACACCACCCAGAAGGTCTGTGGGGAACACTGAGCATGCATGAGTGGGCCAGATAGAGAAAAAATGCACCTCGAGTCCCTTCCTGCAGCTGCACGGTAAAGCCATGTCAGGGGTCCTGAGAGGAGAGAGACCTGTGTTTGGCCTCAGTCTGTGTGGTGGCTTCAGCTAAGCCTCCGCTGGGGGGCCTCAGTTTCCTCATTTGCATAATGAGGACAGTTTCTAAGGGTTTTTTTTTTTTTTTTTTGGCTCAGACATGATGTGACTTTACTAGCAGCTCGTTGGTGTGTCTGTAGTGGGTGGCTGGGACTCAGGCAGGTTTTGATAGCCATAGAAGAAAACCAACATACAGAGTACATATTGTTAGGGTCATGGTGTAGCCTGCCTAGCCTCAGAGACAAAATTCCTATTCTTCCTGGCCTAGCACCACACACACATCAGTCATGCCTGAATTTTATTGGGCCTTGTAGTCATATCCCAATCCCAGTTGATCTAGAATTAGTATTAGGACTTAGTGTATTATCTGATTGTGACTGACTAATTAACTGAAGAAGGGGCAGTGTGATAATCCCATAATAGTCTGAGAGGTTGATGTTTAGCAAAACCCCAGCCCCATAAAACTGGAGGTCCCAGAGAATTTAGCAGTGAGCACGTTGGCTCTGTGAATCAGACAGAACAGAGTTCGAATCCCAGCTCTACCACTTACAAGCTGTGTGATCTTGGGCAGGTTACCTAACCTGTCTGAGTTTCAGTGTTCTTATCCGTACAGTAGTGATCATGACAGTACCTGCTTCAGAATTTGTGGTGAGGCTTAAATAAGATAATCTTGCAAAGCATATAGCCCAGTGCATGGTATGGTGCTCCATAAATGTTAACAATTAAAAAGATACTTTTGTTGTCATTAACATTGGTCCACCTCCCACATTGGCTGGGAAAGGACAGATGGACAGACAAGACCTCTTGCCTCGCCCTGGCCATTTGGGATGTATGAGGAACTGTCAGAGACCCTGTATGAAGTGGTACTCACATGCATGCCTCATCCTGTCTGAACACAAAACATCTGCAGCAGCTCAGCTATTGCTCCAATGTTATATTTTGAAAGTGTTGCTAGATACTTCCTAAATGCTTGCCAAAACTAAAAATTTCATGTGAGCAGAAAATAGATTTTTTTATTTGGCTTTGTGTCATGTGGTAGCGTGTCAGATGAGGAGAAAATGAAGGCAGATGCCTGGTTTGTCACAGAGAGGAGGGGACTGCACTGGGGAGCCAGGCAAGCCTGGACCACCTCCCACATATCTCTTAACAACAGTCACCTGGAGACAGCCAGGTAGCCCTCCTGAGTGGGTCTCCTCTGAGACAGATTAACTCCTGGCTTAGCCAATCAGGTTAGCTCAGCAGCCAGGAAGGCAGTGCCCAGCCCAGAACAGCTAGCCTTGGGAAATGACCGGGACATAATCCTATCTTCAGAGGACCATTACTTTCTTGTGTGCTAGACTTCATAGTTTCAGGAATCAAGGAATGAGTTTTGGACTGGATTAAAGCAGAGCCTTTTGAAGAATGTGCTAGAATTTGGTCCTTTCTCCATATTAAGGAGCCTGTGCTCTGAAAGAATCAGGTTAAGGCAGGATGCTGCACTGCACTGAGGACAGGTGTGGGTGGTGAACGTGGGTTTGTCTCACCTCTAAATGCAGGTGTTCCAGAAACCCCCTCCTTCCTAAATCTCCTTGAGTCAAATCCTAATTGCAATCCTGATCGAGATGCAAGAAACTTAATTCCAGCCGTAGCTGGGGTTCCCTCCCTCCGCATGGATGGTTGTCCCCAAGAAGGTACCTGTCCCAGGGGCCTCAAGCACCCAAGCTTTCCCATCCTGCATAGTTCCAAACCCTGATATTTCTGCACCAAGCTTGGGGAAGGGGAACTTCTGCCCAGCTAGTGTTTGGGGTACCAAGTGTTCGCTGTTTTTTGAGGCACTGTGGGATCTTGCTTACAACCTCTGACCGTTTCTGTGTCCCTCCTCCTGACCCCCTCAGCTTTGACGTCCCCCTAGGGATGCCACCCCTAGAAACCCATCACTGAGCTTCAAGCAGGACTGGCAAAAGGAGAGTAGGCCAGTAAGACCGAAGGAGGCAGACATGGGCGGCTCCCTCCAGTTTGCTGCAGTGTTAGTTTGCTTTCCGTGTGTTGGAATGAACTTTACTTTGGTTTAGAATTAAGTTGAGCAGAATATAGACAGTTCCTGTAGACCCTCCCACCTCTTGCCCCCATGGGCATATGGCTATAATCCCAGCATTCCAGAAACTGAGATAAGAGGATCTCCAGTTAGAGGCCAGCCTGGCCTACATATCAAGACATTTTCTCAAAAACTCTGAAACAAAGATGTTCATTAATCTGACTTCTAAGAGTTAAAAAGTGCATTGTGTTATACAAAATTCCAGAGATCCAGGATCTCTCAGCACATGGTAACATCCCAAATGACCCTGAGTTGGGTAACTCTTTACTTCTTTCTGCGTGTCACCCCTTTCCTTCCTCTGTCCCTGAAAGAATTTGAACCTGAGACCCCAACCTTGCCTCCTACAATCACCAAAACAGCCTGTCACCCCTTTCCTTCCTCTGTCCTTCTAAGAGTTAAAAAGTGCATTGTGTTATACAAAAATCCAGAGATCCAGGATCTCTCAGCACATGGTAACATCCCAAATGACCCTGAGTTGGGTAACTCTTTACTTCTTTCTGCGTGTCACCCCTTTCCTTCCTCTGTCCCTGAAAGAATTTGAACCTGAGACCCCAACCTTGCCTCCTACAATCACCAAAACAGCCCTTATTTGAAGATTGCTGTTGTTTCCAGCCAAATGTCATCAAGTCTGTCCACCTGCCTGAATGGGGAGAGACAGCTACAGGGACACAGAGTGGCAATTGATTGCCTGCAACTCCCTGTCAGCTCATCTGAGGCCGTGGTGCCATCCCAGGCTACTGTGTCGGCACCATCCTGGGCTCCCACAGCTTGGTGTTTTCTTGTTTTCTCAGATCAGCCTGTTACTCTTTCCCTAAGGCTGCCTGCCGGCCCCAGTGAGGCCTACACACAACATCCTGTGGCTGCCATAGCTCTGGGTCAATAATTTATGCTAAAGTTGCAATTCAGCCCACCGACCTCCTTCCAGGAACAGGGTAGAGAACTGGACACCCAGAGATTAAATTGCATGTTGTAGGGAGGAGGTGACAGACACAAAGGAGCAAGTGGGAGATTCAAGGCCAGATCACACCCCTAAAACACAATCAGCAGGGGCAGTAGTAGCCCTTTCGCTTGGCTGCATGGCTTTCCTCTGGAAACAAAACAAACAAAGCAAACTTGAACTGGGGCTGTGGCTCAGTGGTAGAGTGCTTGCCTAGCATGCACAAAGCCTTGGCTTCAATCTCCAGTACAGAAAACAAAACAAAACAAAACAAAAAACCCAAAACACCCTGAGGGTCTAAGCAATGACATGCAACCTGGCATGTGGTAAGATGCCCCACTTTGAGGGCCTCTGAACCAGGTGAGGAGTCCAGCATCTGCCCCTCCTATGCTATGTGATCTTGAACAAATTGCTTTGTTTCTGAGTCTCTATTTCTATCTCTGGAAACAAGGTGGTGTTTCTCTCTCAGTCTCTCTCAGCCCTGTGTCTCCCTGCCCCACCCCCAAACAACTGTTCAATCCTTGAACATTTACTGAGTATCTAAAGTGAGCTGAGTTCTGGAGAGACAGCTGGGAAGAAGACAGACTGTTCCCTGCCATGGGGACCCAGGGGACTGTTAGGACCTTCTTTGTCGTTTTGTGTTTTTTTTTTTTCGCCTGGACCCTCACCCCACGCTAAACTGGATAATGTGCCGGCCTTTATATTACATTTGGTGGACCCCTTAGGCCTGGAATAAACCTGCGTGTAAAAGACCTTCTGTGGCTCCCTAGGACCCCCGCCGCATCGCACTGGGCAACCATCGGTTTCCCTCTGCTGTGTCTGGGGCAGACCAGCCTTTCTGGCTGGATTTTGTCCTGGCCATTGTATGCCATTCGTGGACTACAGTAACTTCTTTGGTCCTCGCTCCCCGCAGAGAGTAGGAATTCCTGCTTCAATGGAAGAGACAGGGCTTGAGTGGGGTCTATAGATGGGAGAAGCCATGAACAGACAGGAAGTGGCTAAACTCAAGCTCCCCCCAGCTCTGAGCTGCCTCTGCCCAGCGCACAGTGAGCCCCACAGAGTGGGCTTCTGTTATGCTGCCCTGTATCTTCATAGCCCACAGGGCAGGCAGCGCTCAACAAACCTACTGTCTTGCTAAACAAATGAGCTAGCCCCAGTGTAAGCTCTACTTCAATTATTCGGCTCACCTGAGGAGGAGGGGTGCTTACTGTACCCCTTGGACTTGGGGTGGGATCTGCCCAGGGAGGAATCTCCTGATCCAGAGAGTCCCCAAAACACAGAGAAGGCAGCTGTGGGAGGTAGGCTGTTGCTGGCTTTTCCCCCTTGGTAACAAAACTGTACAAAACCACCCCCAGCCAGAATCACGATCCAAGGTTGGACATCACTGGGGGTGTTTCCGGTAGCACACGTTGGAACCCAGGATCTCCCCTGTGCCCAAATAAAAGGCCTGATCAGGGCTGCTCTGCAGCTACCTCCATGGCCTGGGGGAGGTGAGAGCTGAGGCCTGCTCCTTGCAGTTTAATAACTGACTTAGGAGTTTGGCTGGACTCAGGGTGCAGCTTGGCCTTGGAAGCCTGCGAGTGGGAGGGGCTGCTGAGTGTGAACTATTTATAGGACCCAAAAGGAAGATTCAAGTTGTGTTTGTGGGTCTGGCAGGGGGCGGGGGTTGGGTGGACTGTCAGGGTGACAGCATGGCTGCTGGACTGGGGTAGCCCAGGACTCTGCAGAGCTAAGGGCTAGACAGGCAGAGCTGTCTCTGAATCCTGGCCTGGCCCTCTGTGGTTATGTATGACATGACCTAGGACACATATAGTGTGGTTTGACTGATAATATGTGACAGGACATGAAATACATGATCTGATATGCATGATGTAAAATGTATAGTCTGGTATGTATAATGTGGTACATATGATATGCATGATGTAATATGTATGGTCTGGTATGTATGATGTGATATGTATGATATGTATGATCTGATATGCAGGGTATAATATGTGTGATTTGCTGTGTATGATGTGATATGATGTAGCAGGCACAGTATTGATGTGATAAATGATATGGGTAATGTAATACATATGATGTAATATGTGTGATTGCATATGTATGATATCATATGCTGTAGCAGGTGCAGTTTGTGACATGAACATTGTATATGATTTGATCCATTAATACAAGGCAGTTCCAATGATCCTCAGCTTATGATGAAGTCTCATCCTGATGAAACCCATCCCAAGCTACAAACAGAATTGTGGAAATACGTGGAATGTGCCTAGGAAGCATCCTAGCTCCACTGCATAGCCTCATGTAGCCTTCAAGTCCCCCCGTGATCATGGGGTAGCTGGTGCTGTGACTCACTGCACTGCCCAGCACCAGGAAAGAGAGGTGTACCACATAGCCATAGCCTGGGGAAAGATCCCCATTTGAAGTGGAAAGCGTGATTTCTACAGAATGAGGGCCACTTTCCCACTGTCATAAAGTTGAGAAGTCATAAGTGAAACCACCATCTACCTGCCATCTGTAGACGACTATTTATTCTTTACACTGTGCTGCACAGCAGTTGCTGGTTTCTCTAGTACCAATGGAGAGATGGTCCAGAATGCCAACCTGGGAGGAGAGGCTGGAGTTCCCTCCCAACTCTGCTTCGGACCGCTGTGTGGCCTCAGTTTTTTCTGTTGCCTCTCTGAGCTTCAGTCTTCTCATTCATAAAGTGAAAATAGTGACAGAAGCTACCAGCCAGGTTACTGGGAAGGTGAAAGAAAGCAGGCCCGGGGGAGGCAAGTGGATAGTGTTGGAGATTGTGCTGCCTGGTGCCAGATTTTAGTGCTACCACCTCACACACTCTGTGGCCTCGGGTTGAGGTGTTTACCTCCCTGAACTTCAGTTTATTCACCTGTGAAATGGAGGTAAAATTCCAGTCTGCCTTGCAGAGCTACTGTAAGAAAATGTCATGGTACATTTAGGACTTGTGACAGTTTGGATCAGGAGTGTCCCTGTTCCTGCAGGTTCATATGCTGGAGTTTGGTCCCCAGTGCTGTCACTCTCAGAGTTGAATGGGTCTCTAGAGCTCTGGCATGATCAATGGATTCATTCACTGATGGACTGATGAATTCATAGCTTAAGGGGCTATTGGGATGTGCTGGAAGCCAGAGGAGAGGCCTAGTGAGAGGAAGATGCTCAATGGGGAATACCCTTGAAGGGGATAACTTATCCTGCCTGCCCCCCACAATGAGGTGGGCAGCCTTGCTCCACTGCGTATTTCCTGCCATGACATCCATGTCCCAGAAACAATGAAATCAAGTGACCCTCTGAAAAATTACCTTTCTCACTTTTAAGTTGTCAGAGTGACAGAAAGCTGACTGACACGGGGCAGCACTCTTGTGCTGGAGGCCTAACCCCAGGACTTCAGAATGTGACCTTATTTGGAAGCAGGGCTGTTACAGAGATAATCAAGGTAGAGGCAAAGCACAGTAGAGAGGCCCTCATCCAAAAGGCAGTGTTCTTTTGGAAAAAGGATGGGGACCAGCCAGATGGCTCAGCAGGTAAAGGGGCCTGCCACCAAGTCTGAGGACCGGAGTTTGATCCCTGAGAGAACTGAGTCCTGCAGGTTGTCCTCTGACTTCCATGCACACACCATGACAAGTATGGGCTTTCATGTGAACACCCAAGATGTTCATTCCCCACTGGAGAGGGAACAAGGGCTCAGACCCTCCTCTCAGTGTTCTGGTACTTTCTGGAGGACTGGGGGCGGCAAGCCTTTCCTCTGTCCAGGTGACAATGTCTAGACCAGGAGCCTCCACAGAAGTTTCTGAAGGATTCTAAAGCCTGGCACCCCTGTGTAATGGCTAGACCTGTACTCAGCCACGGCCCTTCCATCTTTCATTCACTAAGCTTTGATGCCCTGGTGGCCCCCCACAGTCTTCATCCCTCACCATGTGTTAACTTACACGCACCATCACCAATTGTGTAGCCAGGAAAATAGAGACTTCTAGAAAGGCTGACTGTGGCCCCAAAGATGCAGAGCTAATGTTTAGACAACTGAACAGGTCAAACCTGGTTCCACTTCTGTGCTCTCAAAGGCCTGGCTGTCCGTCCCCACTGAGTGTGACAAGTTGAATGCTCTACCCTGACAAAGCTGCCCAGGTTCTAATGTCTTCAACCTCCACTACTATACCTCACACATGGAAACAGGGACTTTGTAGCCATGATGAAATTGACAAGGGGAAATGGTCGTAGATTATCTGATGCCTCCATCATCAGAGGGATCCTTATGTGAGGACAGGAGGCATTCAGTCAGTAATAGATATATCCACGGAGGCCAGAGACTGGAATGGTGTGAGGAGGGGACCAGGAGCCAAGCAATGTTGGAGGTTCCCAGAAGCTGAAGAAACAGGATATGATCCTTGCTGAAGGAACCAACTTTGCTGCCACCTTGGTGGTAGCCTTCTGCCCCAAGGATACATTGAAATGAATCTGTGATAATCACTACAGCTATAGGAAGTTAAACTACTAAATGCAGAGGAAATTTAATAAAAGATGTCTGAGGACCAAATGACTGTCCAGAGGGAGAACATACACTGTGATACTGATGGTGGCCACTTGAAATCGACATCAAGAGGTAGGCAGTGTCTCCACTCTCGAGACCAGGAGGGAGTGGCTGGCATCACACTGGACTCCAGGCTGAGTGTATTTGATGTTCATTCTCCAAGAACTTGGGTCATTATAAAACCCCCATTCGTCCCCAACACTATTCAGCTCTTCACTGTGTTCACTTGGCATCTCACTTATATTCTGATATGATTTAATTTACTGTTAAACCAGAGGGGGCAGGAGTAGGGTATTTGAAATCACTTAAACTTTTTATTTCTTTACTTATCTGCTGAGCCATCTCACTGGCCCCCAAACACTTTTTATTTAGTTATAATTTACTTAATATAAAAACATGTCACGTCACGAAGTTATCACTAAGGTGAAGCTGCAGAGCATCCTCTTTACCCTGGACTCTCCCTTTTCTCTTCCAGGAACATCCCTGCTTGGTGGGAGATGAATTTGTCCCTGAATCATTTGCTGTCTTTTCCTTGTGGCTTGCTTCCTTCCCTCGGTGTCCTGTCCAAGAGGTGTCCTCCTGGCTCAGGCATCACCAACATCTTTCTTTTGCATTTAACTTTTGTCTGTTATCTTCCAAAGGTCATGTGATTAATGGCTCCACTTTGGAGCCTAGTGGGCTGAGCAGGGGTCCCCCAGGAATGTTCTTGTTCAAGTCTTGGGGTTTCTGTAAGTGCTCATTTCCCTCAGGTGCACACCAGGAGGGAACTTCAGGGTCTTAACGTGGGGGGCTATTTAGTGTCAGCAGACCCAGCCCAGCCTCGCTTCTGGAAGGCCCTCCTTGCCCACATCAGTTTTCTCTTGGAGACCCACCCTCTTCCATACTGCTCTGAGACCGTGTCGTGAGGCCAGAGGTCCAGGGATCCCTCACATCTGGCCTCTGACCTGTGCTTCAGGAAGGATGGACTATTGGATAGAGTGGAGAAGAAAGAGGACAGTCTTCTTGTCATAGAAGCCCCGTTTTTATTTTAAGCAAGGGCCCTCCATTTGCTGAGTTGATGAGGCAGAAGTTTTGGAGTTCAGCGGGGGTAGAGACCCTTGTCAGACTTAAACTGTCAGCGCCCTACCTTCATGGTTTTTCCTTCATGATTTTTGCTTATTTCTCTTTCCGTTGATTTACATTTTTACTGAAAATTGTTTATTGGAAGTTAACTTACCTGAAAATATGAAATCAATATGCGTTTCCCTAAACAGGGTCTAATCACCACAGATACTCGGAGTCAGCAGGGTAAATCAACTTTAGCAAGCCACGGCTCCACTCCCCGCTGGGGCTCTGAGCTTGAGGCTATGAGGCTCATTATAGATCTGTCAGCAATAAACCAAGACTTCCCTCCTGCTTAATCCGGGAGACGCAAAGTGAATACATTCTTCCATTTGTGATTGGAGGGTCTTTGCACTGGAGTCATCTCTTCTGCCAAGGTGACTCCTGCACTTTCCTGTGCTGGCCTATTGAAGCCCTCGATTCAGCACCAGATCTGTGTTCAAATGCCTGCATCACACATTTACCTCTCTAAGCCTTGACTTCCTTGTTTATCCAATGGGGTCATCATGGTACCTGCATGAATTTCTAGCTATCATTCTTTGATGGATGGACTCAAGAAATGGCTCTGCTCTGGCATGTTTGTGAAGAGCCACCTCATAAATCCAAGGATGGATGGGGAAGAGTATGGTGCCCACCCCAAGCATTGCTGCATGGTTATTGATCTGTCAGGGTCCCTCCCAGAAGAGCAGTCCATGGCTTCAGCAAAGCCTTTTCCAGCCTGGGGTGTGTTTACTGTCCTTAGGATCCTGCTAAGGTTAATGGTAGGACTGGGTCTTATGACACACACTTTGAAGCTCACTTAGAAGCAGAGACATTAAACCCAAACTTACAAAATACAATAACCAGGTACATCATAGCCAAAGTACTTCAGTGATAGTTCATTCTTGAGGAAGCCTTGAGCGGACTGACTGCCCTGTGGAGATGATTCAGCTTCCTGGGTGCATTACCATCCTAAATCTTTGCTCAGAAAGCCTAGTGCCTTTCATCAAGTTTGGCTTCCTTCCATGTGCCTGGGTGTTCCCCACAGCCCAGACAGAGGCTGTTCACAAGCTTGGATGGTGCTCTGAAGCAGCTCTCATACAGGTAAGACTCTGTATGTTGAAAACAGCCTGAACGCAGCTCAGATGGGCTTTATGAAAAAGGACTCATTTATTTTTCCTCAGGGACACCATTTTGCTTCAAATACAACTTGATTCAGGCTCAAATGAAGGGGTCAGACCTATGTTTCTTATATCCCTACCTTTCCCAGGCTTTGGTCACCCCAATGGAACCCAAGTTCCTCTCTCTCAGATGCCCATAAGCAGAAACTGTCTCTTAGCTCAAATCTCATTGGTTCTGTTAGATCAGCTGCCTGTTTCTGAACTAATCACAGTGATGGTCAGGGGGAGATGAACCACTTTGGTTGGCTCAGGCCAGGCAGCACCGTTATCATGGAGCTGAGTGTGAAGTCAGCTTTATTCAACAACTCTGGCTGGAAATATAAATTCTACAGGGTGACAATGCCAGAAAGTGATAAGGGGTGAAGAGGGCGGAGCTGCAATCTGACGTTCTCAGGCAAAGAAATGACTGCTGTTAGAAACCCAGAGATGCAACTCTCTCTCTCTCTCTCTCTCTCTCTCTCTCTCTCTCTCTCTCTC
>NW_008352136.1:259372-320200 GCF_000622305.1 Nannospalax galili
ATTTCCAGTGCCATGTTGCTTGAAAATAACAAGGTAGAAGTCAGAGTGATGGATGGGGCGGGGTTGCTTCAGTGCTAATTTTGCTTGGAAACTGTAGCTATTTTGGGCTCCTTACAGAGCCCTGGTTTAACTTAACTGGTAACAGAGCCAGGCTTCTGAGGTCAAGAGGATAAAGAAGAAGCAGAGATGCAGAGACATGTGTTGAAGCAGCAGCCCTGATCCTGACCTGGCTCTGTGCTGTTGAAGACCTGCAGCACATCAGTCCCTTCCCTGGTCACTGTCTCTGTGTCTGCTCCTACTCCCTCTCTGACAGCCCCACCTCCTCTGCCAGGTCTCCCTGTGCACCTCTTAGGTCCCAGCCTGAGTTCCCATTCTCTAACTGCCTGAGATTTCCCTCTATGTGCTTCCTGAGCAACTGTGGGCAAGGTTACCCCTTCCCTGTGCCTCTGTTTCCTTGTCTGTCCAGTGGGATAATACGACTAGGTTCTACCTTGGGAGATGTGTAGGAGATTTATGACTGTGCGGCCTGGGACTCAGCTCAGTAGATGCTATCCTGGAAGAATGATGCCTCAAAATCTAGGCAGAATCTAAGTCAGTGAATCCATGCTTATTCTATTTCACTGTGTAAGAAATATGGGACTGATGGTGTGGTGGTGATCACCAGTAATCCCAGCATGTGGGAGGCTGAGGCAGAAGGATTGCTGCAAGTTTGAGGCCAGCCTAGATTACACAACAAGATGCTGCCTCAAAAGAAACAGCAATAACAACAAAGATACATGGTTGGAGCTTGACCCTCTCTCTGCTTCAGCTCAATAGCTAGCCTTATGCCTGGCAGATACTCAAGAAAACTGATTGAATCAGGCACCCAGTTCGGCATGTTCTAGTATTTCCCAGCCCTACTGAACACTGACCTACACAATTTGGTTGCCTACAGACCTTCATAGAAAGGTCAAGTTTGAAAGACCAGTGTGTTCTCGGAGGAGGTGGCTTCCTGAGTTGTTGATTTCAGTGGTGCTCAAATCCCTCCCCTTTGAAATCCCACTCTCTGCTCTCTCTAGTTCCTACCTGCCCTGAGCCTTGGGGCCCAGGAAGAGTCTTCATACGTGAGCATCTATGTACAAATCCATTGCCACTCTCCCATGGCTGGCTTTAGGGAGCTGCATAGCACCTGGGGGCAGGACAGGATCAGGGATTAAGGACTAGAGGTTATGGAGGCAGCCCCTGGGGGAAGAGTACAAGGAGCCAGAGAGCACACCTTCACTTCTGCACAGAACTTGCTTCTCTTGACACCACACCAGCTACCAGGATCACTAGAGTGCCCCAAACAAGACGCCTTCTATGGGGGTTGCATTCCAGACACCAGAGGGGTTATTTTACTTGGAAACTTCTCCAAAGGGAGGCCAAGAAACTGAGGACACAGCCTTCCTGTGCTGGGAAGGAAAAAATAAACTCTATGCCCCAGGGGGAGGTGGGGAGCAGTATATTTTCCTCCCTCCAGAGGCATCTCAGAGCAGTGTGCCGACTGCATTCTCAGGCCAAAGAAAATATCCTGGATGTAGATGTGTGGGTGCGTCTGCACAACTTCCAAACAAGAATCGCCTTGCCTCCATTTGTGTGTTATTGACTGGGTTTAGCACAATTTGGTGCCTAGCTGGGACACGCAGCTCTGTACCCAGCATTATGCTTTGTGTTTCCCACACACAGGGAGCCAGAAGATGATGGTGACGACAAGGACAAGAACAACAGAGAGGATGAGGATGATTTTAAGTGTCAGTGATAATGTTGACAATGATGACGGTGTCAACAATGATGACTGTGACAGTGATGATGATGTTGATGAGGATGACTATGTCAACAATGATGACTGTGATGGCGATGATGATGTTGACGATGATGATGATGTCAGCAATGATGACTGTGACAGTGATGATGAAGTTAACAATAATGACAATGTCAACAATGATGACTGTGATGGTGATGTTGACAATAATGACAATGTCAACAATGATGACTGTGATGGTGATGTTGACAATAATGACAATGTCAACAATGATGACTGTGATGGTGATGTTGACAATAATGACAATGTCAACAATGATGACTGTGATGGTGATGTTGACAATAATGACAATGTCAACAATGATGACTGTGATGGTGATGTTGACAATAATGACAATGTCAACAATGATGACTGTGATGGTGATGTTGACAATAATGACAATGTCAACAATGATGACTGTGATGGTGATGTTGACAATAATGACAATGTCAACAATGATGACTGTGATGGTGATGTTGACAATAATGACAATGTCAACAATGATGACTGTGATGGTGATGTTGACAATAATGACAATGTCAACAATGATGACTGTGATGGTGATGTTGACAATAATGACAATGTCAACAATGATGACTGTGATGGTGATGTTGACAATAATGACAATGTCAACAATGATGACTGTGATGGTGATGTTGACAATAATGACAATGTCAACAATGATGACTGTGATGGTGATGTTGACAATAATGACAATGTCAACAATGATGACTGTGATGGTGATGTTGACAATAATGACAATGTCAACAATGATGACTGTGATGGTGATGTTGACAATAATGACAATGTCAACAATGATGACTGTGATGGTGATGTTGACAATAATGACAATGTCAACAATGATGACTGTGATGGTGATGTTGACAATAATGACAATGTCAACAATGATGACTGTGATGGTGATGTTGACAATAATGACAATGTCAACAATGATGACTGTGATGGTGATGTTGACAATAATGACAATGTCAACAATGATGACTGTGATGGTGATGTTGACAATAATGACAATGTCAACAATGATGACTGTGATGGTGATGTTGACAATAATGACAATGTCAACAATGATGACTGTGATGGTGATGTTGACAATAATGACAATGTCAACAATGATGACTGTGATGGTGATGTTGACAATAATGACAATGTCAACAATGATGACTGTGATGGTGATGTTGACAATGACAATGTCAACAATGATGACTGTGATGGTGATGTTGACAATAATGACAATGTCAACAATGATGACTGTGATGGTGATGTTGACAATAATGACAATGTCAACAATGATGACTGTGATGGTGATGTTGACAATAATGACAATGTCAACAATGATGACTGTGATGGTGATGTTGACAATAATGACAATGTCAACAATGATGACTGTGATGGTGATGTTGACAATAATGACAATGTCAACAATGATGACTGTGATGGTGATGTTGACAATAATGACAATGTCAACAATGATGACTGTGATGGTGATGTTGACAATGACAATGTCAACAATGATGACTGTGACAGTGATGATGAAGTTGATGATGATAGTAACGGTGATGATGTTGACAGTGTTGATTATGATGTTGACTATAATGATGTTGACAATGACAGCAGTGACAGTGATGGTGATGTTGATGGTGATAGTGACAGTGATGATGATTGCAATGATGTCAGCAATGATGATGATGGAAAAAATAACAAAGATAATGACATTGATGGTAATGTTGGAAATGACAATGATAATAGTGATGATGGTGACGATGACAGTGACAGTATATGTCAACAATGATGCTGATGGTGGTGACAGTGATGATGTCAACAATGATGATGATGTTGATGATGACAGTAATGACAGTGTCTATGGTGACAGTGACGATGATGTGAACAAATACCTACTGCCCAGAATTCCTCTAGGTACTTAAACTCATCTCCACAAGCACCTATGAGAAAGGTCTGTGGTCGCTGAATTCACCATTTGCCACTTATGTGATGCTGGGCAAGCTATTTGCCCCTAAGAGCCTCAGTGTCCCTGTCTGTGGAATGGAGATAGAATGCAGATCTGGGTCACATCTGTCAGTGTCTGACTATGCAGGTGTTCAGGAACCACACTTGACTCTTACAGATCCTGCTTTAATGTTTCTGTCGACCCTGTGAAATGGCAGTCTTTGTGACCTTGATTTCTTGCATAGAAGGCTGGCCCCCAACTGGGAAGAGCTGAGCTGAGACGCACCACCATAGCATCTCTATGGGCTGTTTCTGGCCCACAGAGCTCTCTGGACTCAGGCTGGGCTCAGCTCCATACAAGCCCAGGCAGCTGTAGAGCAAGCCAGGCTCCATCAGCCCCCAGCCAAGCCCTTGCTAGGGCAACTGGAGCCACCTATAGAGAAGGCTGGGTTAGGGGATGGAGGTGTAGACTTGTAGTGGTGAGATGTCACCTGACCAGCACTAGTCTGGCCAGCAGGTACAAATGGAAGCCAGTGAGTAGCATCCACAGTGATGCTTCTGGACTTGGAGACAGAAGAATCTAGATTATTTCCTTCAGTCTGCCAGTACACAAATAGCTTTCATATCTCTGGAGCTTCACCACACTCTGTTGGCCCTGAGCCACACATTTTATTAAGTACCTGAAACAGGGACAGTCTGAATGGCAGTGTAAGTGTGATATGTACACCAGATCTTAAAGTCTTGGTATGAAAAAAGGAGTAGACACTATCTCATTAGTGATGATGTAGTCATATAAAATTGTCTCTTGTAGCTCAGGTTGGTCCTGAATGTGACCAAGGATGAAATTGAATTCTTGGTCCTCCTGCCTCCACTTCCTGACTGCTAGAATTACAGGTGTATGCTACCATGCCCAGTTTATACAGTGCTGGAGATCAAACCCAGGCTTCGTGTGGTCTACCACTCTACCAACTAAGCTACATCTCCAGCCCCTGTTACTTATTTTGTCTTGAAAAAATGTCAGTATTTTAAGTCTAAGGGACTAAAATTAAACTATAAGGCTTAATTTCATCTGTTTCCTCTTTTATAAACATGGCTACTAGAAAATTCCAAGAATATATATATGTATATCCCATTGTATTTTGCTGATATAGACCTGGAAGTCAATTGAGCAGGTCTAGAAAGGTTTAACAACTTGTTTCCAAGTTTCAGCCCCAGAGCTGAATTCAAATCCCCACTCAGCTCCTAATTAGCTGAGTAACCTTGGGCAGGTTACTTCCTTTCTCTGGACTTCAGTGTCCTCAGCTTACAAAATAAAGGTAGTAAGGGCACCTGCCTCAAGAGATGACTCATAGGTATGCTAGAAATGACTCAAACAGTGATAGAAACTGTCCAGCACCAAATGGGCATTCCATTCTGATCAGCCAGTATCAGCCAATTTCTTGGACCTAGGCACTTTGTATTTCTTCCTTCTGGATTCAGAAAGACTTTTGTCAAATTACACAATTTTATTTTATAGGTTTTTTGAGATAAGGTATCTCCATGTAGCCCAGGCTAACTTCAAATTCTATATCCTACTGCCTCCCCCTCCCTTGGTAGGATTATAGTTGCATGCCATCATGCCTGGCTATATGTACCTAAGGCCTGCAGCCATCCCAGCAGCCTCAGCATAAAAGCCCCAGTCAGCCTGCTCCTGGTAGCTGATGGATGTGTCCCATCCTTCCCCCAACCCTGCCCCTTCTGGCATCTGGTAATGGCTGCCAGCTTCTGAGTAGCCCTGGCTTAAGGTGTGGCTGTGAGGAGCCGCGTTCTGCTCTGGGTATCCTGGACTCTTACAAGTGGCTATTTCTAGTGGGAAAGGCTTAGCAGGCTCTAAGCTGTTCTGCAGGAGAACAGCATGGTCTTGAATTAACTGAGAAGCAGGACCTAGGGCCAGACAGCTGGGGGCCCCATCCTCTCCCACCTGGGTCCAGGCCCTTGTCTGGGAGGACCATGGGGCTTCTTAGTGGCTCCCACAAGGATGGCCTCTGCTCAGGGGCCAACTTACTAAAGTGTCCTGGGAGTTGATGATGGACCATCAGGTAGATCACTGAGAAAGACTGGTCTTGCCCTTCTCCTTTGCTGAGGGACTAAGTGGTCCTATGTCTACTGGGTGGCCTTTATTTGGTTCAAGCAGAGGGCAGGATGTCACTGAGAGAGAGCTGGCTCTATGATCACTTGAGTGTGTGTGTGTGTGTGTCTGTCTGTCTGTCTCTGTCTCTGTGTGTCTCTGTGTGTACTATCTGGGACTCTAACCTCCACTTTGGTGTGTAACTTAGGATAAATTCTGTCTCTGGGTTCTGCTGTAACTGGGGCCATTCTCCTCAAAGTCCCCTGCCTGTGCTCAGCCACCTAATACATGTGGGCTATCTTTGGGCCCCATTAGGCACTCTACAGCAAAACCCATGCTGTTTACTAATCCCTTTTCCCCATTTTACAGATGGAAAAGTCAAGGCCCAGCCACTTGCCTAAGTCCACAGAGCTGTTTGTCCAAACTCCTTCTGATGTGAATCTTGGCAGTTCCTCTGCTTTTCACCCAGTTCCCCTCTCCACTCATGTAGACATCTTTTCCAGACAAAATATTCATGCCACCTTATATAAAGTATGTCATTAAGAGATTGACTGCTGCCATCCAATTGGTGCAAATCCACAGTGAGAGGCCCTGTGTCCCCCCCCCCCCCCCGTAAAGGAGAGATGGCTGTGGGTTATGATCCTGGGGCTCCTGGGGGGATTTTGTGAGGCCTTGAGTGACAAACTGGTGGCAGTCAGATGTACTTGTTGGACCACGTTCCTCAAACCAAAGTGGCTAATGGTGTTACTATCATCCATTGCCATGGCTCACTTATGGCTCCAAATGCCTTTATGCTTCTGTATTTTTCTGTCTCATTGCTGTGACAAAATCCAACTTCAGGAAGGAAGGGCTTAGTTTGGCTCACAACTTGAGAGTACAATCCATCATGGTGGGAAGTCATGGGGGCCAGAGTGGGAGGCGACTGGTCTCATTACCTCCACAGTCGGGAAAGCAGAGAGCGATGAATGCTGTTGCTCAGCTGGTTTTCCCCTTTTTATTTAATCCAGGACCCTAGCTCATGGGGTGGTTCTACCCATATTCAGTGTGAGTCTTCCCACTTCATTGAATCCAGTCCAGAAACCGCCTTACATTCAAGCCCAGAGGTTTGTCTCCTAGGGAATGCTAGATCCTGTCAGGTTAACAATCAACATTAGCCTTCATAGATTCATAAAAGGGGACCAACCAGATACCCGGTAGAGCTGAGGTGGTCCCGGAAGGCAGCGGAAAGCCGAAACTGAGCCAGGAGCCTTCCTAACAAAAGTCAGTGATTCCTAATGTCCCCCACTTGATGTCTATTGAGACTTGGGGGGGTACTCCTCACAGGCTGGGGGCAAACACCCTGCTGAACATCCTACAATCAAGGCATGGGATAGCCCCACCCTAACAAAGAAGTCTCTGGCTTCCAGTCAGTCTGGCTTGTGTTGAGAAATGCCAGTGTACACATACACACACACACACACACACACACCAGCCAGCCAGCACTTACAACCTCAAGGCAGAGGCCCTGGGTTCCTAAGCTGGGAGGAAGAGCCTGCCTGGGCTGTCCACCTCCAGCAGCCTTCTCCATCTGTAGCTTCCGGCCCAATCCCCAGGTTTCATAGGATCCTGGCTGTTAAAAACAAAACCCATGCAAATGTGTTTTTATGTAAACATGGCAGGGGGTGGCGGCTGCCTGCTGAGAAAGAGTTCAATGGCTGGTACTACTCAGAGCAAAATAACCTTGAATATTATAGCTCCCTGGGCAGAAAAGAGGATGGGCTGGGGTCATATGGGAACCCAGGTGCTCCCTGGAGCCACCCCATCCCTCCAGGTGAGCATCCCTGGGGCCCAGATAAGTGAGCATGCAGGTGTTAACTCTCTTGGAAGCATCCTCCCTTGGGGAGTCAGCCAGATGAACAGGAAACAGGTACTGTGAGTTTATGGATTTAGGGGTTTTATGAAGTATAATTTACCTGCAGTAAATATACTCCCATTTAGTTCACACTTCTGCACATTTTAACAAATATGTGTAACCCAGTACCCCACACCAGAATACACAAGAGTTCAGTCTCCTCAGACTTTTCTTTAATGCCCCTTTGGGGTCCATTCCTCCCCCCATGCTCAGGCCTGGCAACCACTGATCTGTTTTACTTTTACTTTTTCTAGAATGTCATAGAAATAGGATCCTACAGTCCTTTGACTCTACCTTCTTTCACTTTGGGTAACGTTAGCCTGTATGACTTACCAGGGTTGGCTGGTCTAAGTGCCCACAGTTGATTTCTTCAAGGCTGTGTTGTACTCCTTTGGGGCATGAACTTGCCACCATGGATCCACTTACCTGGAGTTGGGGGTGGTGATTGCAAATAGACCTGCATTTGGACTGAGGTTTTGGCATAAGTATGGGTATCATTTCTCTTGGGTTAGCTATGTAAGATGGAGATTGTTAGATTGCACCGTGGGTGGACATTTCAAACATTTTAAGAAGTAATCCTGTGGTTTTTCCAATGGGGTTCTCTTCCCTTCAGTGTTCCTACCATCCTGTCTGAGAGTCCCACCTGTCCTTATCCTCCCCAACACTCACATTTGCTTAGTGTGTGTTGTCCACTCCAGTGGTGCTGTCTTGATGCTCTGAGTTCTGCATCCTGGTGTTCCTCCATAGACGCAGGCTGAGCATAGTGGTCAAGGGCAATGCCCTGGAATAGCTGCATTCCATTGCAACCCTGGCCCTCCCTTGCATGTTCTGAATCTGGCATGCATGACTTGTGTCTCTTGTCAGGGGGACCTTGTTGGGATGTGCTGCTGGCCACACAGTGTAGTGTCTGCAGTACCAGTATGGGATGCCTGTGGATGGAATGTGAGTCGTATGTGTGTATCTGTTAATGCTTTTGATGTTGTGAAAGGGATGTGGATTCAGCAGGAACCATGCTTTCAATTGTCATCTTTTCTGGGGCTAGAGGGCAGTGGGACAGTCTCCCAAGATGCTGAACAGCAGAAGTGAGGGCAGCTCCCAGGCAGCCTGCTCCACAAGAGGGAACACCCAGCAATCCAGCGTGTTCTGTGGCTGAGCCACAATCTTCAGGTCTCTTGTATGAAACACATTTTCAATTCACGTTACAGTGAATTCAGCTTACAATGGGTTATTGAGATACAGCCCATTCCCATCATAAGCTGAGGAGCACCTTTATTTTTCCATCCATCTACACACACAATACATATATAAAAATACATGAAATGCTAAATAAAACTAATGCAAAAGTTAACTGAGGTGACACAGAGAGATGCACATGGTCCTCAGCCCACAGTTAGAGTGGTTGTTAGAAGTCTCCAAGATCATACTCACAGGCACTTGCTATGTGGAATCTGTGAGCGAATCCCGACTCGGTTCCTGACTGTGCCACCTGCACCCATCCTTGCTGCGTGACCTTGGGTAAGTTGCTGAACTCCCTGGGGACTCTGATGCTACACCTGTAAAAGGAGTTGACCATGGTGCCTCCCTGAAAGGACTGTTTATGAGTCAAATGAATTCAAATGTACAAGGTTGGCTTTCTCTACACAGCATCCTTCAGCTCTTTTTGAGGATCAAGAAAGATCCTCAAGATCTTTTTGAGTTCAAGAAAGCACTGAACTCACCTGTGGTGATAGATGTTAGAAAGTGATAGCAGCCGTGGACGGGGGCTGGGCTGGGAGGGGCATCTTCTAGAATAACGGGTGGGATCACTATCTTTATCTGGGGTGGGGGTGGGGGCCACAACCTGACCTGCAACAGGTGCTCATTCAAGGTTGAATGAGGAAACAAAAGCTTGCTACTGTGGTCCAGCTTGGAGCTGGCACTGTGTGGGCATCACAGGCTTGTGCCACTAAGCCTGGTGGGGGTCAGGATTGAAGTTGAGCTCTGTCAGGATCAAATCCAGACTTTTTCAGCTTTCTGAAGTCACCTGCCATGTCAGGGACTGGGGGTGGTGAGTAACAGCTCTGGTTCTCCCTGGTCTTCTAGAAGGTTCTCAGTCCCACTGTAGTTTGAGAATCCCCATTTTGCATCCTTCCTGGGGATCCCAAGAAACCTGAATTGTGTTGGATCAGAAGATCTAGTTAAAGATGGATATGGTGATTATACCTGCCATCCCAGCACTCAGAAAGCTGAGGCAGAGGGACTGAGAGTTCAAGGCCAGCCTGGGCTTCATAGTGAGACCTTGTGTTAAAAAAAAAAAAAAAAAAGGAAGCCAAGTCAGCAGATGGAGGCCAAAATGTCAACTGAAGCTTCTCCCTCTGACTCTGGAGGATTTAGGAACCACCTCCTATTTTGGGGGACTGAAGCTGGCTTCAATCTTGGGGAAGACTCTGGAAATGCCCATTCCCATGGAAACAGATGGGGAAAGTCACTAAAAACCCTTCAGAGCCACACAGCCCTTGTGTCTTGGTTCTGCTGTGGGCTGTGTGACCTCGAACAAGTCACTTGACCTTTCTGAGCCTTAGTTTTTCATCCATGCAGTGGGAAGAACAGTGCCCAGCTTACAGAGTCATTGTGAATGTTAGAAATTGTACATTTTGAGGCTCTGGAAGCTCAACAAGAGAAATTAAAGCCAGCACTGACCCCACGATTTCACAGTAAATGCCACCATCTTCCTGGTACAGAAGGGTCACATCCTCTTGAGGGCTGAATCTGCAACCCGATGTGCATAGGCACTCAACCAATGTTGAAAGAACAAACATACACTGCCTCTGCTCCAGACTGGAGCTGGAAGACAAGAGTTCTTTCTAATGGAAGGAAGAAGGACCAGGTCTCCCCAGAGGTGACATAGGTGTGCAATCCAAGTGAGATGGACTCTCACAGCTTGTAAATCCTCTCGTACAGGCCAGTCCCCTGGGATAAACCTTGGTTTGCCATGAGGCTAGTACTTAGTGGATATTTGTTGATTGAATGATTGAGTAAACTGTATTTTGACTGTTGGAGGGGAACAGTCAATAGGAACTAGAAGAAAATATTCCATAGTCTTTGTTGTTTACCAGAAGGATCCAGAGGAGCACAGAGGACTATCTGCTTACCCAAGGCCACATAGCCACAGCCTTGAAGGTGGGGCAGTGGGAAGAAGTGGAGGCCACAGCTTGAGCCCCTACCTGCCCTGCAGTGAGTCTCCTCCTGCCCCCCCATCCATGGAGCCAGTGTGAAATGGCAATGCTGGTCCCCCCCTCACAGTGTGTTAAGCACTACAAGAAGCCACAGTGGAGAACTGAACTCAGGGCAAGGCCTTTCTGAGTGTAAGCTGGTGGGACTGCAGGTCAGTGGCAGGCCTGTGGAAGCGGCCGAGACCACTTCCTTTACAGACAAAAAACAGCTCAAAGAGGCACACAGCTTGTCTTGCAGGGGGTCTGGGCTCTACCCATAAGCTTTGGCCTATTAGTCCTCCCCTCCCTGTCCAGTGCTCCCCGAGGGAGACTCTAATGCCACCTTCTAGGGTTAACAGGTTCTCCCCTGCCCAAAACACCTTCCAGCTGTTCTCCCCCACTCACCCCATGGGATATAACGAGACAAACATCCCCCCTTCACTGGGAGGATTTATTCTTGAGGGTGTATGGGCGATGAGCACTTTGTGTGGGGGATGTTCTCCTAAATTTAAATGTAAAGTGTGTCAGCAATGGCCTATTAATGCTGGGGCTGGCTTTTAAAAGAATCTCAAATATACTGAATGATAACAGAAGGACCACTCCCAGCTCCAACTTCTAACCATCCTTACCTCTCTCTGTGCCCATCAGCTCTCTGGCCTGGGTGGGGTGGGGGCTTGAGAGGTAACATGATTGTATCCATTCTCCAAGTTGGGAAAATCAAGGTTCAGAGTGATGAGTGGCTGTCTGGGTTGCTCCCCAAAATACTGTGATGGCTTCAAGCCCCGCCGCTTTCCGGTATGCCTAACCATCATGTTAGTTACTCTCTCAACAACCAAGGCTGTGGGGTGGGATCCTTGCTCTCATCCCACATTATAGGAGAACCTGCAGCCCTGGCTCCTTAAATGACCTCTGTGTTCAAGATTCAGACTCAAGTCTAACTAGCATCAAAATACATAAGGACTGGTGAGATGGCTTAGTGGGTAAAGGCTTTTGCCACTAAGCCTGATGACCTGAGTTTGATCCTCAGAACCCACATATGGAAGGAAAGAACCAACTCCCTCAAGTTGTCCTTTGACCTCCACATGTGTGCCATGGCACACACATAAAACACAAATAAATAAACGTGAAAAAAATTCTTACACAGTTGCCCTGTATTTTTAAAAACACAGCTTGTGGAAAAAAGAAAAGAAAGGGAGACCATAAACTCACTCCTAAGCTTGTCCCCAGAGGGTCAGGTTCCTTCCACCCAGCTGCGCCTCAGCCCACAGGGAGGTTCTTGCTCCTGGCCGCTGACCCTGGTGTTCTGTAATTGCTGGGCAATTGGGAGAGGACTGGAAATCTATAATTCATGGGTGCGTCTTTCACCCTGCTCCCTGGAAGGCAATGAGGCATGACTCCCTCCCTGGGAGCTTTGACCTTGACATCAGAGGATATAGAATCTTAGGAGCGTGGAACTGAATTTCTCAGAGAGCCTGCTACAGAGGAAGCAGACCCTGGCATCCCAGCACAGAGTCCTACAAACTGGGGAGCCTAGCGCTGAACCCCACAATAACGTCTGTGATCGAGGGCTAGGTAAAATATGAGGTGGACTTCTAGAATCTAACCCCAGGCCTGTGTGAGTTGACTGACAGGACCCCAAGAGCAGTGTCCTGACTCAGGCCTCCACTTGCTCTCTAGGGCAGGTTCAGAAGTGGGTCTAGAGACACATCACGGAATGGAGGACCTGGCCTGGGCCGTTTTAGACATGAGCTGGTGTGTTACTTTCAACTCCCAAGAGATGAAGGATCTAGTTTCCAGCTTCCAACACTAACCAGGTTTCTGGGGCAATTTACAGCAGCCACTGTTCCTCCTGTGTGAAGTGGGGTTCAGGGCTCCCATCTGTGGTGTGAATGGAAAGGGGAAGTAGTGGGGGAGGGGTGGCATGTGCTTGTGCTGAGACAGGGAGGGGCAGGCATGGAGAGTGCCATACAGGGCCGCCTTCTCCCTATGCCGGTATGTAGATGGTGGATGGAGAGGCTGAGAACATCTGTTTCTGCCTGTGGCTATCCTCAGGGAAGAACACTAGGGGAGACAGATTTCCGTCACAGGATACATCTTTCTGTTAGAGCGGACATCTTTCCATGGAAGGGACATCTGTCCACTGGAAGGGCATCTATCCACTGGAGGGGCATCTGTCCACTGAAGGGGCATCTGCCCACTGAATGGGCATCTGTCTACTGGATGGGCATCTGTCCACTGGAGGGGCATCTGTCCAGAACATTCCAGCATTGGGCAGAGCAGCTAAGGCCCAGGCCTGGTCCTGGGAGGGTCTATAGGGCCGTTCTTCTCTACTGGACATTAGCAGAACTCTTCCAATCAATGAAGGCCATGATAAAAATGCCCCAAGGGCTAGGGACCTCTGGTCCTTCTAGAAAGTTCTTATTCCTTGTACAGGGTCTGAGCAGAGAGGAGTCTGATCCTGAGGGATCTGATATCTGTGCTCACCCCACAGACAGGAGGCCTCAGGTCAGCAGCAGATACAGCAGTGATGGTAGTGAGGGTTCTGGAACCGGACAGACCTGAGTCTGAGAGCGGCCTTGCTTCACCGGCTCTGCCCCCAGCAAGCAGGCAGGCCTCCCCATCTGAGAGGAAAAGTGACCCACTGCGGAGTCCCCAGGAGAGGCTACAATGGGAGAGACGAAGGCCCAGCACTAGGCTGCCTGTCACGGGTGACAGTTCTTTCGCTCCCTTCCCGCATGTGCCAAGGCTTAAGTCCAGCAGGAAGCCTGGGCCTCAGAGGAGGTGACCATAGGGGGACCCTCCTCCTTGCTTTGAGGCCTCAGTTCCCCCATTTGAACTGGGGTTTAGAAGGTTCTCCCTCTAGCACTGATGGGCTGTGAGCCCGCTTCTGAGTCTTGCTGTAACCTGGGGCTCCAGGAAGAAAGAGGACTTGGTCTTATAGAGCTATGGGTAGGGCAGAGACCTCTCCCCCAGTACACACAGGTTGGCAGGGGACAAGACCGGCCTTGGATGTTTTGAGGTGGGGACCGTCCTTCTTACTAGGCACTTTGGGTGGAAAATTTCTCCCAAGGGAAGAGACGCTAACTGTTCCCAAATTAGAGTCTAACCCGATGTGGTCAGTGTAGAGGCAGCACGTGGCAACTTGATGGTGGTTGTGGCTGGAGGGAGCTGGCCAGGAACAGTGTGGACACTGGGAAGAAACCCACAGGGCAGCAGCTCCTGGAACCAGCTTGGTTCTGGTCTGGCTGTGTGACCTTGGGTTACTCTATCAGCCTCTCTGAGTCTCAGGTTCTTCATCTGTAAACCACCCAACCTATCCTAGCTGGTTCCTAAAGGCATCTTGAACTCTGGGGTTCTCCAACACAGTAATAGAAATGACAAGAGCTGCCATTCATTGAACATTTATTTGTCCTGGCCCAGGTCAGGCGTCTCACATGGACAAGGTTGTTTAATTATGCCTTCTCTAGGTCTCAGTTTCCCCCTTTGTAAGGAAAAGCTACTTTGCTAGGTGTTGGGTCTCCAGCTTCCCATCTACTCCTTGGTACTTGCTCTAGGGAAGATACAAGAAACTACAGGGTGGTCCTTGAGGGTGATGTTCCTGTGGTTCTTAAGCTCCTCCCCAGAATGTTCCAGTCAGATGCCAGTGCTGACATAGGTCCTGGTTAGCAGGAACTTTCTTCAAAGGATCACACAGTGAATGTTCCAGGCTTTGAAGCCACAGGCCTCTGACCCCACCAGAAGGAAACGCCAGAAAAATCCCAGCTCTGCTGAAAGTAGCTGTGGTAAGGCCCAGAACTGGCCCTGGGAGGGTCCTCAGGGCCTTCCTCCCACACTCCTGATGGTCTACCTCAGGAAGCAGGGCCAAAGTCACCCACAAGTTCAGGAACAGCTTGAGCTGCAGCCCCTGTGGAAGGAATCCCTTCTGTCCCAGTCTATGCACAGTGTCCCCCTGCTAGGGACCTTCCCTAGAAGGCTTCTTTCCTTTGGTCTCAGCTCACAGGCCTTCCTTGGAGGGTCCTTCTGGGCCCACATGGCTTCCCCTGCAGTTCCATTACTATGATTTTCCAGTTATTCCAGTGGGCCCACCTGGAGAAGCCTGCTTGACATTGCAAGGACTCATGAGCAGCAGAGCACAGAGGTAATGCTGCTGCTGCTGCTGCGGCCACCTCCTAGGAAGCTAGTGAGCTTGAGCTGACTCCATCCCTCTTCCCTCACCCTCCTCTGGCCAGCAGGTCCTCTCCCTCAGTGTTCTGGAGCTCTGCCACCCACTCGTCCTGGCCCCTGGGTAAACATTCTGCCCAGGAACAAAGCCATCCATTATCCCCCTGACAATTAGAAGCCTATTAAGGACGCCTATGCAAATGAGTGCTAATTGACCCGAGACACAGCAGCCTGCAGGAGAGCAATGACTCCAGATGGTTTAATGATAGAGACCCAGGGCCCTCCTTTCCAAGCCTGTCTTGGGGAAGGGAGTGATCTGGGCCCCAGAAAGGCAGCCAGCTGCCTGACACAGAGTTCCACAGATGGGGACTGTGCCTCAGCTGGTCATCAGATCCACTGGTGAGGGGACAGTGGCTTCCCCACCATGCATCCCCTCCACTCCTCCCTTTCTGCAGCCTCTACCCTCCCCAGTCCAGAGCTGCTGACATGCATCAGTGGGCTCTGCTTTTTCAAGTATCTTTCTTCTGAAAAAATAGATTATTACCAATTTTTTAAAATCTTTTTTAAAATTTTTATTATTTTTATTTTATGTGTATGCGTGTATTGCCTTCATGTAAGTAAGTTCACCCATGTCGTGCAATGCCGGCGGAGGTCAGAAGAGGCTGTCAGATCCCCTGGGACTGGAGTTACAGACAGTTGTTAGCTGCCATGTGGGTGCTGGGATTTGAACCTGGGTCTTCTGCAAGAACAACCAGTGTTCTTAACTGCTGAGCCATCTCTCTAGCCCCTATTACCAATGCTTTTAATTGCACCTAATAATTGTGCTTGTTAAGGGATGCCATGTAGCACTTCAGTCTATGCGTATGATGTATAATAAGCAGATCAGAACCAGCACATCTGGGACATTTGTCATATTTTTGTGTTACAACAATCAAAACCCATTCTCCTAGCTGTTCTGAAATGTGCAATGAGTTATCATTGACTGTAGTTATCCTAATGTCCAGAAGATTTTATAGTTTGGAGTGCCGGTTGGTGGGAAGGCTCAGAGATCTCCCTCCCCCAGTCCTACACACACACTTTCAATGTCCCCACCGGAGAAGGACACGAGATACCAGTGGGGCTCAGATCCACACCTCTCTGCCATCCTTGGGCCTGTTGTCATTCTACTAGCTTCCTTCATCAGCCTGGTGGTCACACATAGTGTTGTGTGTTCATGGTTCTGGACAAAATATGTGACTTGTATCTACTATTACAGAACCACACAGGATAGCATCCCTGCCCTAAAAATTCCCCTGAGCTCCATATGTCCACCTCTCTCTCCCCCAGCTGCCCACAACCACTTATCCCCTTGTTGTGACTCAGGTTATACTCTACTGTTGGACTCATACAGTGTGCAGTCTTCTCAGATTGGCCTCACTGAGTGGTATTAGGTACTTAAGCCTTGTCATTGCTTGATAGCACGTTTCTTTTCAGTGCTGAATAATATTCCATTGGTTAGAACTATGTTCATGTTCAGCTCCTGTGGGTGAGTCCCTAGGAGTGCCAAGCCTGGATCAGATGGCAAGAGAATGCTGGAGTTTTAGGCTGTTGCCTTCTGGAGACTAAGTGTAGCAAAGACTCACACTTGCAGTGTGCACAGCACTGTGGTAAGGGCAGTGGCTGTGTTATTTCACTCACTGCTGACTGAGTCCCTAGAAGCTGGGTCCTCAAAGTCCCGGGATTGTCTCCTGACTCAGTGTCCCTCCAGCTCATGTGCTTTCTTCTCCTTGAGGGATGGCATTTGCTGTCTCTGGACAGCCAGGCACTTATCAGGTTTGGAAACTGACTGCCTCAGTTTCTCTGGATTCTAAAGAAATTAGGAAACAGAAAATAGTAAAGGGAATGCATTTATTTAGAGATTGGTCAAACCAGGGAGAGAAAGACTTCCAATCTCACTCCACCTTTCCTGTCACAGGGCATGGTGGTGGTGCATACTTGTAATCCAGCACCCAGGAGGTGGAGGCAGGAAGATCAGGAGTTCAAGGTCATTCTCAGGCACATAGGGAGTTTGAGGCCAGCCTAGGCTATATGAGACTGTCTCAAAAAACAAACATGGCTGTCCAGATGGTTCAGTGCTTAACTGCACAAGCCTGACAACCTGTTCAATTCTGGGAACCCACGGTGGAAGGAGAGAACCAACTTCTGAAAATTGTCCTCTGACATCCACATATTCATTGTGGGATGCATTCTCTTCTCTCTCTCTCTATCTCTCTCTCTCTCTCTCTCTCTCTCAACACATATACTAATAATATTAAATTAAAAAAAAACTTTTTGAGACAGGGTCTCCCTGTGTAACCCCAGCTAATCTAGAGCTCACTATGTTGACCAAGCTGGCCTGGAACTCACAGAGATTCGCTTCCCTCTGTTTCCTGAGTGTTGGGATTAAAGGCGTGTGCCATCATGCCTGTCTAAATTCTCAGAAAACAAATAAAGATGAAACAAAAGCCAGGAGATATATGTAAGTTGAGATATATGTAAGGTGAGACAAGCTCTCTTCCTGGGAGGGGCACAACGGGGCTTCAGCCTCTCCCTTCTCCACATGCGGTTCCTGGAGGAACTTTAGTTCTTTGTGGTTCATTGTTTTAAGGTCTCTGTTTCATGATATTAGCTCCAGAGACTACAGGGCTTTAATCCAAGTGACAGCAGTGACAGAGTGTTCTGAGTCTACCAGCGACATCGGTGCGTATGTTACGTGATTCAAACATGGCCACCAGGGTGCGTGCTGTGAGGAGGGGTTTGGGGGGTATCCTGTTTCCTCCACCCTGCCTTGGACCATCCTCAGGCACAGCACAGGCTCATTGACTCACCATCTTTTTATGAGATGGAGTCTGGCAAAATATTATCCAAGCAGGGTAAATGCTTTGTTCCATTGACCAGCCTGGGGGCAGAGAATGGCCATCTATTGAGAAACTGTGAGGTTCATGAATGGGCATGTGTATGAATGCATGTTTGTGTGTTGTGTGCACACAGGCTTGTGCAGGTATGTATGCATGTGTGTGTGTGGAGGCCAAAGGTCTATGTCCGGGGTCTTCCTCAACTCTCCACTTAGTTTTTGGGAGTTTCTCATTGATCTTGAGTTCACGGATACAGCTAGACTGGCTGGCCAGCAAGCCCCGCTTTTATGTGGGTGCTGGTGATCCAACTCGTGTTTGTAAGGCAAACCCTTTACCGAATGAGATCTCCCAGCCTCCTGAGCTTGTATTTAAGCACACAATTCCAGAGTCAGCCATCTTGATTCCATCACTTCCTGGCTGTGTGAGCTTGTACTGTTGCTTAAACTCACAGAGCCTCCATTTCCTCACTTGTAAAACAGCGACTTATGCATGCAACCTTTCAAGTAGGAATTATCATTGAAAACTGAATGAGTTAACTATCAAGAACACAGTAGGTGCTTAATAACTGTTAACTCCTGTGATGACCTGTGAGCCCATTAAACACAGTGACCCTTTAACACTCCTCCCGTCCCAGACAGGCAGAGTTGATGGGTTTTGCTATGCAGGAAACTAAGTCACAAGACACATAGCCACCATACAGCAGACACAGGTGCAGAGGCAGGCATGTCTGATCTGGACTGTCTTCCCTACCAGTTCTTGCACCGGGCCAGTTCACTGTGGCCCACCCTGACTCCATAGCAAGGAAGACGGGCCATAGAGCTATCATTGGGGTAAGAGGCCTGGCATTGTTACCCAGGGAGACAGGACTAGGACACTGATGCAGAACAGGCACCATATGCTCCCCTGGTTTCTTACTTAATTACATCATAGCAGATGGTGGTGTTAAAGGCCAGCAAGCCCACGGCGCTTTGCCTCCCATCCATTTTCCTGAGATTTGGAGAAGGGAAGTGACAGTGTGTGTGTATGATGAGCTGTGGGCAGTGGCAGGTAAGCTTTGTGCTAGGAATGGAGGGTCTTGGGGGACTCAAGGGATTCCCCGTGAGATGAGACGAGTAGACAGAAGTCATGTATGCAGTGATCAGGAACTGGTGCAGGTTTCCTTTGTGCAAGTGCACCCACAAGTGCAGCCTTGCCATCCTGGAAATCCTCATGTCTTGACCCAGGAACTGAATCTCTGTATGCAATTTATAGGAGAAACCATTGCAATTTGCCCAGAATGACCAGAAATGAGGAGACCGTAGGTACAGTGGAGTCATTAAACCACATCATGTCCATGTATAGACAAGCGTGTCCTTGTGACAACCCACTCACTTTGTGGGTCACAAATTTTGCCCAGAGCTGATGGCTTAGTAATACTTGGGGTTCCTGAAGATCTTAGGTGAAAGCCAGAGGGTGCCTCAACAGTGGTGCCTGGCAGAGCGGCGACTCTTCCCATGCCATTTTTTAATGCATTTCACTTGCTAAATGCTTGACCTGGGTACAATGAAGACAAGGAACTTTGATTCAAGCTCCATCTACATGGAGCAGCCCTAGATGAATGATCTTCTGCATCTACAAAGGACCTACCTGCCCACTGAGTAAGATTTACTTGAAAGATGCTTCAGTGAGGAGAGTGCCTCCCACAGTGGGCTGGGCCCTCCTGTATCAATTAACCATCTAAACAATGCCCCATAGACACGGCCATAGGCCAGTCTGATCTGGGAAATACCTCAGTTGAGACTCCCTTCTTGGGTGACTCTAGGCTGTGTCAAGTTGACAGCTAAATCCAACTGGAATGGTGAAATATCTGTGTCTGCAGACACTCTGAAAAAGCAAACCAGCATTTTGTAGTATGCCTGTAATATATTCATTCAGAAAGATCTAGCAATGTCACTCCTGGTTCCCCAGCTGGTAAAGATCTGCTCTACCCAATCATGTGAACCAAGAATTCACAAGTGTGGGTAAAGGTAAAGGACAGTGGGGTCCTTCCCAGCCCTGTAAGGACATGGACCTTCCCCAGTCGGGTTTCTTGGATGGTCATGGGTTCATCTGTTCCTTGGATCTGGGAAGACCGTCCAACCTGCCTCTGTCCCACAGGTCAGGCTCAGGGGTCTGGGTTAGAAAAGACTGGTCCATTCCCAGCCTGCAGGTTCCTTCAGCACACCCCCCCAAATCTGGAAGGGAAGGCTTTCAGTCCCAGAGTAGAGCTACAGGGTAGGCAGCCTCTTGGTTTCCCTTCCTGTGGGCAGCCCCACTCTACCACCTGTCTTTAGCTTGGCGGCTCAACCCCTAAGTTGGTTCTGATGCTGAAAATAGGTTGCATTCAGCCACTCAGAGATGCCTGTTGGAAACACCAACTGCAAAGGCCGAAAGCTGCCCTTCCACAAAGGGAACCCTGACCTGGTATCTGCCCAGGAGGACATGAGTCCACATTCCACAGATGAGGACATGGAGGCTCCAGGGGTCTCATGCCACACAGAGGAATTGTGAGAGCCCACATCCATGAATGGGGACCCCAGCCCTGTGGACTGCCTCTTCTGTGACTGACTCACATAATAGAAAATGGCAGCCCAGAGAGGTTTAGACATCTATCTGGACTCACACTCTAACTGATAAGGGAGGACATCAATGTGATAAGAGTCACCAGAATGGCCTAAGAGAATTGTCATCTTTGGCTACACAGTGAGTTTGAGACAGCCTGGGCTACATGAGACCTTGCCTAAAAAACAAAAAGAAAAGAAAAAGATTAAAGTATGGGGAGATTGTGAAATCTGTGTTTTCCCATGTGTTCCATTGGAGCATGGTATTCAAGACTCCCGTGGTCTGGCTCCGCCCTCTGTGTGCGGCTCTCCAGGCCAGGCGCCTCCTCCTCAGCCGCTCTGCTGTTCTTTGACTCAGAGTTTCCAGTTCTTTTTATCAGACTTTTCCTTTCTTTTAAGATTAAGAAAAATTATGTGTATGTATCTGGGGGCTGTGGGTGTATGCACGTGAGAGCGAATTTCCTTTTGCAAGACCTGCCAGGTCTAGAGCAGCTCCCTGGGGAAGCCCTCTTTTATGCTTCTCCCCAGGCATTTGTAGATACTTCAGTATCCCAGGCTCCCACCTCTTGGGACTCTCAGCAGGATCCACAAGTCTCCTGGCACTTTACACCCAAATCTGGGAGCTCAATGCAAGCATTTTCCTCTGCACATCCACCTGTTATCATTCCAGAGCAATGCAAGACAGGAAAGATGTGTGGTTCATGGTCCTGAAGCCAGCTGGTCCTAGACTCACAACCCGGCTTCCATTTGTCTGCTGTGGTGTGTCTCAGAACAAATTATCTAATTTCTCACAATACTCATTTGTCAACCCTGTAAAATGACGTAGGATTTCCTTGTAGAATTGCTATGAGAATCAAAGCAGAGTTCGTATTGTATAGAAAGACACATGAAGTCTACTATTAACATGACTTGCTGTACTATATCGTGCATTTTACACACACACACACACACACACACACACACACACACACTACCACAGGATTTGTCATTGTCTAGCAAGGATAGTTGCTGTCTAATTACTTTCTCTCTTGGTTGACTCGGAGCTCTCTGAGAGCAGAACATGAATTATTTATTCTTGCATTCCTAGAACATGTTTTCCACAATGACCATATGTTTTTAGAGTTCGTAATTATATTTATTTGTTAATTATTAATTTGTGTATATGCCACAGCATGCATGCGGAAGTCAGAGGACAACTTTCAGGAGTTGGTTCTCTCCTTCATGTGGGTTCCTGGGGATCAAACTTAGGTCATCAGGTTTGGTAGCAAGTGTCTGCCTGATGAGCCATCTCTGGTCCTATTTTTAGATGAATGGAAGAATGAGTAGGCACCTAGGTGAGTGGAGAGTTGGATGGATGAGCTACTACAGTTTGGATGAATGAATGGATGAATGGATGGCTAGGTAGACTTGTGGAAGATAACAGTATGACAGATGGATGTATGGGTGGATGGATGGATGGATGGGTGGATGAATGGATGGGTAAATACATGATGGGCAGGCAGGTGGGTGGATGGATAGACGTGTGTGTGTGTGTGTGTGTGTGTGTGTGTGTGTGTGTGTGTGTGTGAATACGCAGATGAAGGATTGGATAGAGGGTCAAGTGGGCAGATGGATACATGTCATCAGACACTATCAAGCTTGGTTTCCTATGCTACCTGTGACTTTTGAATTATTCGTTGTTCTTAATAAAGAAAATGAGAAGCAGAAGGAATCCCTGACTTCAGATAAGTGCATGTTCACCAACAGAACGATGCATTTCTAAAAGTTACTCCTAGGTTGTGAGGGAAACTTATAAAGTGTGGAAAGTGGGGTTTACTGTGGGTTTTTCAGTCTAAGCTTTTGGTGGTAGATAGCTGTGCTGTGGCCCTCTGGGCTCCCCTCCCACCTCCTGGTGCATGTTCCTTCTGTGGTGGCTGTTATAGTGTTGGTGAAGGCCCTGATGAGACCCTGCTCCTTACCACCCATGAATCTTGGTTCTATACAAAGCTGGAGACAGGCTTACCACAGCCCACCTCCATTCTTTGTTATATGTTTTCTGTATATGCACTGGTCTGTGTGTGCATGTGTGTGCATCTTCATGGTGAGTTCATATGTGTTTGTGACTATGCATGCACATGTGTGCACATGCCTATGGCCAGAGGACAACCTTGGGTACCATGCCTTAGGAGCCATTAGGCTTGGTTTTTGAGACAGGATCTCTCATCAGCCTGGGACTCTCCACAAAGGCTAGGTTGGCTAACCAGCAAGCCCTAGAGATCTCCCTGTCTCCTTCCCCTCAGTGCTGAGACCACAGGTGTGTGCCACCATGCTGTTCTTACACACATGTGCTGGGGATCAAACTCAGAGCCTCAGGCTTGCACAGTGGAACTTTACTGAGCTCTGTGGTAGTGAAAAAAAGTGTAGTGGTTGGGGGGGGAGGGGGGGGAGGGGGGGTGGGGGGGGGGGGGGGGTGGGGGGGTAGATGGATGGGTGGTTGAATGGGTGGATGGATGAATGGATAGATGGATGAGTGCGTGAATGGATAGATGGGTGAATGGATGCAGAGATGGATGGATAGATGAATGGGTGGGTGGGTGGATGGATGGGTAGATGGGTGGGTAGTTGGACTGATAGCTGTTTGATACCACAAGTGCATGGATTTTTATGTTTTGTTCAACTATCAATTCCAAATGCCTAGGATGTGGTTGGTACAAAGGAGGTGCTCAGTTTCTGACTCAATGGGATGGCAGACTCCACCCTAACCACAGTGAAACTCCTATGCTGCTGCTGTTTCTCACAGTGCGGTTTCCATGGGTGGTGGACAAGTGAATCCCATTACATCAGCTGAGAACATCCTTTCGCCCCCTTCTGGTGGTAATATGAAACAGCATTGCCCTCCTGGCTGACAGTTGTGATGCAGGGATTCTTGACGCTTTGTGCCCATTAACACTTTTTGAAGCCACTTTGTGACACCTTCAAGCTTCCCCCTCGATCAGAGATGCTCCGAGGGGATTTACAATCAGCCTCTCAGCCAGCCATCGTTGGCGAGGCCCTGACCAAGGGAAGCCACCATGGAAATGGGCTCCTGCTTTGGGGCAGTCTCTGAATTCTCAAGTGGTGTCCAGAGTGTGTGCGGGAAGAGTCTGAAATATAGCTGCTAAGAGCTATGGTTTGGCTGGGTGAGATGATCCCTTCCTGTAATCGCTGTGTGTAGGAGGTGGAAGCAGGAGGAACAGGAGTTCAAGGCCAGCTTCAGCTATGTAACAAGTTTTAGACTAGCCTGGGTTACATGAGACCCTGTCTTAAAAAAACAAACTGTGGTGCAGACATGGGACCATGCTGGCTTCAAATCACAAAACTACCACTCACCCTTTCTTACCTCAATTTCCTCATCTATAACATAGGGAGACTGTTACCCCTACAGGAGATTAGATAAGACAATCCAGGGAGAGGTCTCAGTACTGTGCTGGGCACTCAGGAGGCCCTCAGCAAATACTGAACACATGGATGTGTTGCTTAGCAACCTTGCTCCCCACCCCCTTCTTGTTTCTCCCTTAGACAGAGATGAGGGCCTATGGATTTGGTTTCTGCATTAGAGTATGAACCCTTGGGAGGAAGCATTTTATCTCTGCCTCTCAGCTGCAGCCTGGGACAATGCCTGGGACATAGTTGGAGAAAGGGAATGAATTTGGGTAGATTCAAAATCTACCTGACCTAGCAGGTAGCTCAGCAAAGCCTCTGAGGTATTCTTTGGACTTAAGGGAACCCACGAATCTGTGCATGTTTGACAAGTGCATAGAAAGTGTGAGCAAAGCAGCTCTGGCCTTCCCCACCAGTGAGTTCTGCATCCACAAATTCAACCAACTACGGGCAGAAAAACAGGAGAAAAAGAAAACATTGTATGGGGTTGGGGAAGTGGTTCAGTCAGTAAGGAATTTGCCACACAAACGTGAAGCCTTGAGTTCAGAGCCCCAGGACCCACATGAAAAACCAGGCATGGTGGCATGTTCCTGTAAGCCAGCACTGGGAAGAGACCAAAGGATCCCTGGAGCGGTGCTACCCAGCCACCTAGCTTCCAGCTTCAAGGAGGGACTCTGCCTGGAGAGTGGAGAGTGACTGAGGGTGTTACCCAGCATCGACCTCTGACGTACAGACACACACACACACACACACACACACACACACACTGCCTCTGTAATGAACATGTGTATAAATGTTTTCCCTTGCCATTTACTTACTGTATAGAATAACAACAGTTCACAGGGCGCTGGCATTGTGTTAGGTGTTCAAGGGTATCTAGGTTATTTTAAAGCCCACAGGAGGATGTGTACAGGTTCTATGCAAATGCAGTGCCATTATAAATAGGGGATTTGAGCCTTCTGGGACTGATTCCCTTGGATACTGAGGGCAATTGTATACCCCCAATTCTTGAGAACTTGTGTTTGGCTGAGATAAAGTTTGTCCCTAATCTAGGACCCAGAAGGATTGAAGCACCCCATTTCCAGTGTGGATGAAAGTGACAGCAGGGTTCTGGAAGCCCCCCACTTGGGGCACCCCTGAAGCCCTTCTTCCAAAATGCTTTCTCTTGCTCTTATTGGCTTCTGCTTCTCCCTTGTGGGTGCTCAAAACCCCTTTACATTCTGTGCTTGGGGAAGGACTCCCTCATGCCTGTGTCTATTGCTGTTTTGCAGGTGGTAGCTCTGTGCCCTGAGGCTTGACAAGGTGGAGACCCTCCAGCACCCAGGAGGTGACACTCAGAGCTTGGTTCTGCATTGGAGCTGGAGGAGAGGCCAGCATCAAATTCCTCAGTGAACTAATCTGTCTTAGGAAGCCTAAGAAGCTGAGAAAGGACAGGAGTGGCCTACAGCCTCTGAGGACCTTAGGACATCACCCCTCTCCCTTCAATCACCGTCATTGAAGTTCTCTGAGAATGCTCTGGGCTGAAGAACAAAATGTAGGAAAATGGGACCACCTCCTGTAGGTCCCCTTTCATTGCCACTTTTCATTGCCCCACCTTGACCTTGGGAGTCCAGTGACTTCTGTCTTCTCTCTTGGCCTTAGCCAAGCTGTGGGCTTGCCCTTCCCCTCTGGCCTCAGTAATCTCTGCAAAGGGATTCAGACTGCCATGCCCCAGCATTCCATCCCTAAGGAGATCTGGGAAATCAAGCCTTCTGTGCCCCTCCTCAGCCTGTTAGCCCAGCCCTGAGAGCCCTTCCGGAATGATCCCGCTATGGCCAAACTCTGGTTCAAGTTCCAGCGGTACTTCCGCAGGAAGCCCGTGCGCTTCTTTACCTTCCTGGCTCTCTACCTGACCGCTGGGAGCCTCGTCTTTCTGCACTCAGGTTTTGTGGGCCAGCCTGCTGTTCCCCAGAACCAGGCTAGCCCTGCCATGGGGAGCCCAGCTGAAGGTGCTGAACTGCCTTTCCTGGCTGATTTACACCTGGGCAGAGGCTTCCGGGACACAGGGGAGGCCTCCAGCATCGCCCGTAGGTATGGACCCTCATTCAAGGGCAAGGACACCAGTGAGAGAGCCAAGCTGGGTGACTACGGGGGAGCCTGGAGCAGAGCCCTCAAGGGGAGGGTTGTCCGGGAGAAGGAGGAGGAGCGAGGTAATAGGCCTGGTGTGTGTGTATGGGGGCGGGCACTAAGGGAAGGGAGAGGAATACTGAAATACAAAAATAACAGCCAACAACTTCAGCATGTAACAGGAACCAGCTGTCGTAGCGTTCCAGCCTCATGTACAGAGGAAACTGCACTAAGAGCCACCTTGCACAGAGGAAGAAACTGGAATTCAAAGACATTAAGTAGTTTGCATAAGATCATACAACTTGTCAATTGCTGTTTGTATTTGATCCCCACGCTTGTCAGGATTCAAGGCTTGATTTACAAGCCCTGTGACCATTTATATTGCTTGTTAAATACAACATTTTCTGAGGGCTGCATGTCCCAGGCATTGTGGTGAGCACTTTACATGTACTAAATGGTCACCATAGTACTAAGCAGGGTCACTGTTGTTTCTGTTTTAAAGGTGAGGAAACCACAGGGGCAGGGTGGTGCAGGAGGCATTGGAGGCCAGCCTGGGCTACATAATGAGACCTTGTCTTCAAAGAAAAAAGACCCCAAGAACCCAGGATTAAATGGCGACTAAGTGGCAAAACAAAGAACTCCCCATCCAATGATGTGCTCCAGGAAAAACAGCGCTGTCCTGGCCTATTGTGTTAATTCACTTACCCTTTTATGCACAAAAAGGATTCTGATTAGTAGCGCTTTTCACAGACTTGAACAGGCAGGGAGGAGTCCGTGCCTGTTTACCAGATGTGGAGGGTTGAGGAATCTATTAATAGCTCAGTTGGTAGAGTAGTCCCCGGCATGCACGGAGGCCTGGGCTTGATCCCCATATATAGCAGGCCAGGCTATAATCCTGTACTTGGGAGGTAGAAGCAGGAGAATCAGAGGTTCAAGATCATCCTCAGTTACAAAGCAAGCTGGAAACCAGACCAGGCTAGAGATATCTGTCTCAAACACAACACACAACAACAGAACAGAAACAAAAGCAGATGTAGAAGCTGAGGCTGGAAAGGCTGCTTGGCTCTCTGTCTCTCTGATGGTGTCCCTAACTCTGCTGGCAGCTGCCCATGTGACCAGCAGGCTGGAGAAAAACCCATAGCCGCAAGTCATGAAATTATTATGGGTGGATGTGTGGGGATCCCAGGCCAAGAGGGCAGGAGGAGCAGTCCCCAGTCAGGCAGAGGGAAATCTCATGAGTCTTTGTGCCCTCCACTGTGGCTCAGCTCACAGGAAACCTTTCTCTACCATGGGAAGGCACAGGATTCACAGAGGACTGCTGGAGGCAGATGTCCCTGTCCCAGTCCCAGCCTAAACCTGTCTTCAAATTTCTTCAGAAGACCTAACTCAGCACCTTCGAGGTTTCTGGAATTTCTGACTGCTTAAGAGCCCAGCGTTCACAAGGCAGTGAAGAAGCAAAACAGGGTGGGGCTTGGACTTGGATTCCAGTTCCACCTCAGCCAGCTGTGTGGTCCAGGCAATGGAGTTAGCTTCCCTGCCTGTTTTCGTGCCTGTTACATGGGCCTAACAATGGCTTCTTTCCAGGCAGTCAAGTGGAACAAAGGTCAGACAAACCAAGCATGTGGCTGGCACAGAGTGGGCGGTTAGTAAGTTTAGGAAGTGCCTGCAGAATCCACCTGGGGAAGCTGTCATCTCTCAGGCATGGGGAGGTCTGAGGAGCTGGTCTGTTAAGAGAATTAGGATGGCTTCTCTTTCCACCATCTCCCTTCAAACTCCGTCTCACTCTGGCTATTCCACACACCATCAGGCCCTTTGAAAGCTCCAAGTTCCTACTAGCCTACTCCTAAAGAGATGCACTCAGTTCCTCTCTTGTGACAACTCCCCAGGCCCTCAGCACACTCTGTCCCATGGTCCTGATTGATGTTCCTAGCACACCCCAGGCCCTTCCTGCCCCAGGTTCTCTGTATGTGCAGCCAGTCCCTCCCACCTGGGATACTCTCCTCCTGCATCTCTGCATGTCTCCCCTCTTCCTTCCCTTTGAGTTGCTACTCACCCCCTTCCTTCCCATAGATGCTTCTCAGAGTGCTGTAACTGGTCCCACTCTGTACCTTGTCACAACCACACTCCCAGCCTTATTCTGTTGTAGTGCCATCACCATCTGAAGTTATCCTACTGAGTGCCTGCATCTTTGCATCCCACCTGCCTCTCCTGGTGCACTCCCTTGTCCTGGAAGGTATGGGTGTTTCCATCCAGGTCAACTCAACCTGTCAGCACCAGGGACAGCGCCAGGTGCACGGCTACTGCTCCTGCCTGTACCTGATGGATGGCTGGACAAGAGACTGGATAGGTACATGAGTGAGACTCTCCCTCCACTGGAAGACTTCCCAGGGTTACTCCACTCCTCCTCCAAGTCTCAACTTTGCTCACCTTCAGAACACTGCCCCTTCCAGGTCCGCTCGAAGGCTCCCTCTCTGCTCTGTGTCGGGCCGGGATCCCCTACACAGACAGGAGCTCATGTGTCCCTGTGCGTTGTGAAAATCAAATGCAGTCATCCTTCCATACTGAGGGCTCTGTACCCTCAAATTCCATCAACAGAATATACTCAAGAAGAAATACATCTGTGGTGAACATACAAGTCCTTCCTCTTGCAGTTCTACAGCATCCACATTGCACTAGGGGCTAGAAGCCATCCAAAGGGGATTTCAGAATATGAGGATGGTTGAGCTCCGTGCAGATACTACAGTTTCATACAAGTGGCCCAAGCATCCTCAGGTTTTGAGTCACAAGGGATGTTGGAACCCATCACCGAGTGATACTGAAGGACCACGGGATAGCCACTATTGCTGCTGATAGTGACCTGCTCCGTGCTCTCTGTTTACTCATCATGGTTTAAGATGGAGTCATCTATGCAAAGGCCTGTTCCATCCTTGGTTCATAGTAATAGGTCACTCAGTTACTTTCCTTATTAGCAACAGCTGTTACCTAGTGGGTGATCACTGTGGGCCAGAACACATTATAAGAGATTCACTGCCTTGTTTAATCAGCACAGCTCAATGAATCAGAGACCATTTGGGTCCATTGTTGTGCATGGTAAGCTTGCGTTCAGAGAGTGATGGCTTGTCCTGGCTTACAAAGGTAGATGGGGAGGGCTCAGGGACTGAGGTTTAAAATCATTGATTTCTGAAACCAGTGATCCTTCTTTCCATGCTGGTCACTCCACACCAGAGGGATGTGGTGATGTTCACACAAGTCACACCAGCACTGCCTGGAACAGTGTGTCCGTATTGCTGCCCATAACCTCCACAGCAATCCAGTAAGTAGCCTTACTATCTACCCGGGAAAAGACTCAGGCACAGAGAGCTTAAGCCACTTCCCTGAGGTTCTGCAGCTGGAAGAGGAAGGGAAGATAAATTTGAATCTGAACCTTAAGCACATACCACCTCACAGAGAGCACTTGCTCCAGCCTTGTGCACATGAGCTTTTGCTGTGTGCCAGATGTTAAAAATTAACACTCCAACTTTGCAGGAAGAAACTGCACAGAGACCACAAGGATTATCTAAGGTCACACAGCTGCTCTGGGTAGAACCAGGAGCAAGGCCCAGTTTAACTTCAAAACTTGCTCTGTTTCTGTCTCCATCAAGAAGGCTTGAAATGGACATGAGGGAGGAACACAGGGAGGAACAGCAGGGGTGTCCACTCCCCCATCTTCTCTAGCAGAAGAGGCAATGGCTGCAGGTTGAGAGTCTGCTCAGTGTCAGAGAGTGTGTATGCATCACTTTATGTAAGAATTACTGTGTCTCATTTCACACATGGAGAACCAAAACCTCAGAGAGGTTAAGCAACTTGCCCAGTGTCACACAGCAGCTCAGAAACAGAGCAGATTCCATCCAGCTCTTTTAGAGCCCAAAGCCTTGATTATTAATCATGGAGCAGCAGCATCTTGGTGTTAATAATTGTTAGGTGGAAAATCATGCTTCCAAGACCTCTGGATCCATATCTAGGCTACAGCAAAGCTGGTCTTAGGGTCTGAACCAAGATCTGGTTGATATCAGTACAGTGGGACACCTTGGAAGTCTGTTCACAAATAGTAAATAAGTGTACAAATCCACTTTGTGCAGCCATCCACTTAACAAATCACCTTCACCCGAGAAAGGGAGATTGCATTAAAAAAAATAATGGGAATAGAAAAAAGTACAAGAAAGGAAAATTCCATGTAGCAGGAGAGGCTCTGGGATGCTGCATTCTAAACTGGAGATAAATCGCCCAGCCTGGGCCTTAGCCATGCCAGCAGCCTCTGGGTCACCATGGAGATGCTGATGAATAGTGTAGTCCTAGTTATCAAACCCCTCTCATGTGGCCTGTGATTTGGTCCCTGTTTTACATACCTGACCTTCCCCTGCCTCCAAGAGATTCTGTCACCACAACAGAATTTAAGGACTGGGAAAGTGTCTGTGGAGGGCTCCTGTGGTTGACACAAAGCTGAGCTCCAGCTTGGGAGTGTCACAAAGCTCCAGGAACATGGACCAGCAGAGGCTGGCAGAGAGGGAGCCACCAGGTTCTGCTCAGAGGAGGGAGGGAACTGGAACTGACACAGAGTGTGTGTCCTGACATGGACTTCACTGAGCAGTGATGTGTGACACACCCATGTCTTCCAAAGTATGGCAAGGACCTTGCATCTCCCTCCTATTGACAGAGGAGGAAACAGAGTCAAGTGTCCATTCAACAGATCTGAGTTCACCTGTGCTATGGGCCCTCTTGGTCCTTGGGGAATGCTGGAAGGAGTTATGCAGCATTTAGTAGCCCAAGCTTAGTGCTGGGCATGCCTATGCCAGATGGGGTGGAGCAGCATTCTGCCAGCTGAGATTCCATTTGAAACTCAAGGGGCTAATGATGTCTAGCAAGCACAAAGGCAAACAGGCCCCCCCAGAGCTGTCACCAGTCATGGGCTCACTGGCAGGGAGGGGGCGGGGGTGCCTCCTTTAAAGCCAAACTGTTCTCAGCAGAGCTGTTCACCCCTATCATGTGAAGGGAGACCAAGTAGCCAAGATGGAAGCTGGTCTCCAGGGCAGCTGACAAATGCCCACACTTGGTGGAGCAGCCTTTGCCAGGCCCTGCTCCCCACTACAGGGAAGGGAAGAGGGGACTCCTGTTTAACTTGAACAGCCACCTCCCTAAGGGAAGTGTTAAATGGCATTGAGGTTTTCCTCTGCCATTCCCTGGAAGGGCCATTTAATCCTGGGGGCTGGGTGGATCTGGTCACTTTCATGTGATGGGACAGAAGAGTCAGTGTGGGGGTCCCATAGAACTGTGTTTCTCCTTTGTGCCTCTGTAAGAGCCTATCTTCCTAGTATATTGGCACATCCTAAAGAGCCCAGATGGACCTGGAGCTAGACTATGTGGGTCCAATTCAGATTTTATACAAACAAGCTGTGCTACCTTGAGCAAGGGACAACCTCTCTGGGTCTTGGTGTGCTGAGATGATATTTTTACAAGGCCATTGTGAGGATTCAGTGAGTGGTGTGTATAAAGCGCTTACTGAATAGCATATCCAGATAATAACAATGTTAAGAAAAAATGAGAAAAAAACTTTACACAAACTGTAATGTACTGTCTGTGTATGAGAGTGCTTATTTGCCATAAAGTAAAATGTTTACAGTGTTAGTAACTGGAAAGTTGTTATACATCATTTGAAAGTATTCTTTCAATAAAAATATTCACCTTGGCCCACCAGAGTAAAGTACTTACCCAGGACTATGAATGAATTTCTTATTTTACTCACTATAATTTTGCAGCTATCACATACAGGACAATATAATAGAAGCATTATAACACAAGTCCTTCCACTCCACTGGATTGGTGGTTTCCTGGCCCACTACAAGGAATGCAAGGCCTCCCAAAGGTCGAGCTGCCTAAGCTCCATAGGCCAGTGCCAGGGGGTAAGAGAGTGGAGTGAAGACTTAGACCTTGAGCCATCCAAGGCAAGTGTGTAGAGAGGCTATAGAAAGGAAACAGGATGCCAGGCCCCTTACGGCCTCTGGACTTAGGAGTGGCCTTGGGGTCCAGTGTTACCAGGAAACCCTGGGCTTGGCTTGTGGCCCTGTCCAGGGAAGTGAGTCCTTCCTGCCTCCTGCTATTTCTAGAGCCTGCAGCCCTACCCATTGGTCCCCACTGCCATGATCAGACCAGGTTCAGCTAGGGCCCAGCATTTCCCATCTCTTGTTTGTGCCCAGAGGAAGGACTCCTTCAGCAATGCCACACAACCAGAGGCACACAGGAACTTCCTCCTGAGGTCCTCCAGGCTTTGTCCACAGTCACACCTGTCTTTTCCTCTTTCCCTAAAGCCAAATACATCGGCTGCTACCTGGACGACACCCAGAGTCGGGCCCTGCGAGGCGTGTCCTTTTTTGACTACAAAAAGATGACGGTTTTCCGTTGCCAGGACAACTGTGCTGAACGGTAGGACCTGACGTCCCTAACCCCTTCCCTCCCTGGGTCTCTTCCATAATGTTCTTTGTCTTGCCGTGGAGGGAAAATGAGAGCATGAACAAGGGACCACAGGAAAGGACGTTGCAAGGATGCACATGTGTGCGGGGATGCACGCCTTTGTGTTCATGTGTGTTTGTATGTATGTGTATGTGTGTACAAGTGTGTATTTGTGAGCATGAATGTGCACATGTGCACGTATGTGTGCAGACATGAATGTGAAGGGACATGATTGTTCCAGAGGTAGTCTGTGGGAGTTTGGTTGTGCGGTTGTGCGCCAGGCTCTGAGATGCTTGGTCATATAATCCACTCTTGCCCCATCTGGTGGGAAGAGCAGGTAGATGTGGTAAGGCCTCATGCCACCCAAGTCACCAGGGCATATGTAGACACAAGTCTGGGTAGGTGTGCCCATCCAGCCGGTGTCATGCAGGGAGCCAGGAGTGACAGTTCCCATGAGCAGCACCTCCTTGGTGAGTTTTGCAGACTGTTCTCCAAGGAGCCCTTGCGGCCCTGGAGACTGTCTCAGGGAGCACGGTGGGCTGGCAGGCTTGCCCCCCTCCCCATCCCTAGCCAGAGTCAGCAACACTCCTTTTGTCTGTTTAGACTCGTGTCCACTGAACAGCCTTTTTAGGGAAGGATTCCATGGCTAGGGAAAAAAAAATAGCACAACCTCACAGTGCCTGGAATTTTGCTTTGTTTGGTTTTCAGGGAAGGAATTTTTTACTTGGCTGGGTATGTGAGCTTGGTATTGCCACCTTTGGAAGGGATGCAAGTACTGTACCTCCTCTCCCTACCCCAGCTCTTCTCAGGGGATCTGGAGACAAGGTGTCACCTGAGTGATGTTTCCTAGGACAGAGAGACTGGGCTCTGTGGAGGTGACAGAGGAGCAGAGAAGGGTGGAGCAGGGTACTTCAGGATATGGGCTGTGAGAAAGAGACAGGTATGCTGTGTGGAGTGACTGTCAATATGGCCATGGGTGGGTAGTCCAGAGATACAGCACCTTAGTCAGTGATGTGGGAAGCTCCGTGTCCCCAGGATGTTCTACATATTCCCAGGGCTCCTGAATTCCTTCTTCCCACACCCCCAGGGTTCTCTAACTCCTCAGCCTCTGTAACCCCCAGCAGGCCTGACCTCTAGGCCTCCTCCAAACTCCCTACTCTCCACTCCAGCTCCTTTGTCCCCTTTCTGGAATCGCCTGTGCTCCTCATTCATTGGGCCTTCTGAAAACTGTGTGTCTAGTCTCCTGTCCCCTGGAATCTCTCTGACCCTGATGTCTGAGGTCTTTCCTTGTGAGTCTTCTGTTCCCTGGGGTCTCCTTGACCTTGATGTGTGAGATCTTTCCTTGTGAGTCTCCTGTTCCCTGTGGTCTCCCTGTCCCTGATGTCTGGGGTCTTTCCCTATGAGTCTCCTATGCCCTGGGGTCTCCCTGGTCCTGATGTCTAGGGTCTCTTCTTGTGAGTCTCCTGTCCCCTGGAGTCTCCCTGGCCCTGATGTCTGGGATCTCTCCTAGTGAATCTCCTGTCCCCTGGGGTCTCCCTGGCCCTGATGTCTGGGGTCTCTCCTAGTGAATCTCCTATACCCTGGGGTCTCCCTGGACAATGCTTCCCTGACTGACAGCAGCCTTTCCCAGGGGTTACCTGTATGCTGGGCTGGAGTTCGGAGCTGAGTGCTACTGCGGCCACAAGATCCAGGCAGCCAACGTGAGCGAGGCAGAGTGTGACATGGACTGCAAGGGAGAGAGGGGCAGTGTGTGTGGGGGCATCAACCGCCTTTCAGTCTACCGGCTGCAGCTGGCCCAGGAGTCCGCACGCAGGTGTACGTGAGTTAGTCGTGCCCCTCGGCTGCAGCACCCTGCCAGTGCTGGCTTTGGCCCTCACCTGCCGAGTTGGGGGGAGGGTCCCTTAAGGTCTCATTCCCATTCATCCTCAGTGTCTGCCCAGCACCTTCTATGGACCCCCATCATTCCAAGGTAATGTGGGTGTGCCCCAGCTTCACCTCCCACCCTAGCCTTCGCTCTAGTCACTCTGTATATTCCTTCCTCCCTGTTTGCTCTGCTCACCTGGATGTGTGGCTACCCTCACGGCCAACCATCTCCCTCCTCCTGAAACTGAGTTCAGCCTGAACTCCCTGCCCTTCCTGCTCTTCCAAGAGGAGACCATCTCCACTGTCTGTGTCCATGGCGATAACCAAGACCACGGGAACACCAAATCTCCTGTCCTTTTCCGAGCACCTTACATAGTACATGTCATCCTCACGTTGACCCTGAAACAGGCACAAGGAAAGCCAGACATGGTGGGCACAAGCCTGTCATCCTGGCTACTGGGGAGGCTGAGGCAGGGGGATCCCAACTTCAATGCCTGCTTAGGCTACAGAGGAAGTTTGAGGCAACCTGCACAACTTTATGAGCTACTGACTCAAAAAACGTTTTTTAAGGGAAGGTAGATCCGGGGTGTAGCTCAATGGTAGAGAGCTTGCCTGCCATGCACAAGGCCCTGAGTTCAGTATCCTGTACCATAAAGTAAGAAGAAAGGAAAGAAGAAAGGGAGGGAGGGGAGGAGGGAGGGGAGGAGGGAGGGAGGATGCCGAGGAAGACGCTCGGATAACCCGTGCGTTTCGTAAGGCTCGGAGCACTTGTACATTTCTGCAGGCGCGCAGCGAGCCATTCGCGGCGGCTGCTGCAGCTCCGACTGCATCTTCCTCCTCCTTCCTTCAGCACCGCGTGTGTGTAAGCGTGAGTGTGTGTGTGTGTTTTGCAGGTGTGTCCGCTTCAATTCTGCACAGTAGGTGGGACTTGGTGACTTTAGCACCAGAGGGAGGGGAGGAGGGAGGGGAGGAGGAGGGAAGAAGAAAGTAAGCTAGAGGCACTGGGTTTACTGGTGCTCATTCCTGTCTGCAGGTTAGAAAACATTCTCAATGTCACAGACTTGTGCACAGGGGAACTTCTAGCAGCTGTGCAGTCTTTGCTGCTCTGGAGAGTTTGCCAGGGTTCACGAGTGTTCCCAGCTGGCTTGAGTTGTTGGGAAAGCCTCATGGAGGAGAGGAGGAGGAGGTAGGAGAGGCAGGAGGCTCCTCTGTGGATATTGTCCCACACTGTCCCTTCCAGAGGAAGGAGTGCTGAATACCATCTAATAACTGTTTGTCAGGAGTCTGCTGAGGGCCAGGTGCTAAGCCCAGGTCAGGCCTGACTTCATTTCCCTTCCTTGTGGTCTTTTGGGTAATTGCCATTCACTGGCCACCAGCCCATGTACAGCAAGGGAACAGAAAAAAAAATCAAAATCACTTGGTCAGCACACACAGGGACAAGAAAAAAACACGTGCACTTCTTCTTCCTCAACTTCAACAAGCCTGAGGTTCCCAGGAAGCCTTGTTAAACTGTATATCCTTGGGACTTTTTTATTTTTGTTTTGTTTTTTGCAGCACTGGGGAGCGGAATCCAGGATCTCATACATCTCCTACTCTTTTCTTACTTTTTACTTTAAGACCATATCTTACTAAATTCCCCAAGCTGGCCTTAAACTTTCTCTGTAGCCCAAACATCCATGAACTTGCAATCCTGCTGCCTCAGTCTCTAGCGTAGCTGCGATGACAGGTCTGAGCTACTAAGCCAGGCTCTGCACCTCTAATGTGCTCCCAGGCCATAGCAGGCAGCTGGTCCAGAGCACCTCCTTTGCATAGTGTATTTGTCAAGAACTTCATCCCTCACTGTCTGCAGAGAAAGGGCCTCTTCTCTGCAGATTTTATTATAAAAATCCGTTGTTTGATAATGTGCTCAGTGTTTGAGATCCTGGATCTTTGCAGCTCCATATGAGCTTTGCTCTGCAAATAGACAGGGCTAAGCAAGCTACCAACCTGAAAATGTGCTGGTTTCACAGTGAACCTCACCTCCATAGCCTCAGGTCAGGTCTGAAGGCCCATCTAGCAAAGTGCAGAGATGATGGGAAATATCAGCTGGAGAAAGTCCACACAGTGGGCTTGGGTCTGACAGCTGGTGTCAAGAGGTTCTAACTGGATGGCAAATTTATTGTCTTCATGACTGATCTCTTTTGTGCCAATATTTAAAAGTCATTATAATGGTGACACTTTGACCATCTGAAGGGATGGCCTCAGAGCACCAAGGGCACTTAGAAGAGATGATGCTGGTGCTGTGCGAATATGCTACAGATACAGCTGAGATGAGTAGAGAAAACATTTGATTTTTCTTCTTGTCAACAAAATCATCTGCTTTCTCTCTCTCTCTCTCCCACACACACACTTGCTCTCGCTCTCACACTCTCATATACACAGATGCTCGCATGCGTGGAAAGAGCGAGTGAGAGAGAGTGAGAGAGAGTGAGAGAGAGAGATAACACTTTCATCAAAGACTTCTCAATTAGCCCACATGTGTAACATACACAGATGGATGGGGTCTGTTATGTGTGGTGGTTTTTAAGCATGCTGGAGAGCAGCTGCTGGGGTGAGCAGGGATTTGGCTGTCCCCTTCAGCCTGCCCATCTGTTGGATAGAAGTCCCCTAGGCAGGCTACTGTACTACCTGAGAAAAGCATCTTCGTGTTATGCCCAAGAGGAGATGACAACATTTCTACCGAAAGTGAAATTTTGGATTCTCTAAGGACACCAGAGCTGCTCTTAGTTGTCACTGCAAGATGTGAATGAAGCCTGGAAACTTCCACTGGGGACTCTAAAGGAAAACCCAAGGCTTACTATGAACTTCAAGGCCACTTCTCCTGAGTCTAGAATGGAGGTAGTGTAAAAAGACAGGCTGACCAGATGTCCAGTTGAGGCTCCTGCTGGGCTCCCAACTGACAATGTGCATATGAAGAGGTGACAGGTTCCTTTCAGGTGAAGGAAGGCCCTTGTAAGCTCCCACACAGACTTGATATAAGGAGGCAGAGTGGAGGACATATATAGCCCCTCCCCTGAGGAAGCCACCATCCATAAGCAGCATCCTGGATGCCAGAAGGGTTGGTTTGGTCATGAGGGTATGCATGGAGGCCTTCAGGAGCTGCCTACAGGAGCCAAAGGGGCATTTAATCCAAACCTCCTTCTGAGTAGAGTCCCAGGGACCAGGAACCCAGTGTTTAGGCAGGAACAGAAGTCCAGAGCTAGCCAAAGCTATATATTAAATGCCTCACTGGAAATACCTCCTTCATCTGTTTCCATTTTACACTTATGGAAACTGAGGCACAGATAGCAGAAGTGGCTCAACAGAACACTGTGGAGGCACCAAAGAAGAGGGGAGTTTCAGTGAGGGCCTCAAACGATGGACAAGATTTTGCCTGGTGGAGAAGGGAAGGATAGCCAGACTTCAGGCAAGTCGGCAAGGAACCTGAAAAAAAACATCTAAGCAAAGGACACTGAACGTGCAGAAGTCTGGATGTGGTCTCTGGAGATTTGGCAGGCTCACCTTTCCAATGCTGTGGTGCCTCCCAATTGGGGATGCACTCTCACAGTGTTGCAGACTCCATGACTTGTTTTTTTATTTTATTTACTATTTTTATTTTATGTGTCTGCGTGTATTGCCTGCATGTGTTGTAAGTGCACCCGTGTTGTGCAATGCCCGCAGAGGACAGAAGAGGCTATCAGATCCCCTGGAACTGGAGTTACAGACAGTTGTTAGCTGCCATGTGGGTGCTGGGAATCGAATCCGGGTCTTCTGCAAGAGCAGATAGTGATTGTAACTGCTGAGCCATCTCCCCATCCTCAGACTCCCAACTTCTTAAAGCATTCAAAACTACACCTCCACTTTTGTGGCGACCCAGATCCTTCCTCTCCTGATCCCTGAGCTCCTTCCCTGGTTTGTAGCTCTAAACAATATAAAACTTCCAATGCTTTTGTTCTGGCCTGAGGCATCACTGGCTCCCATACCTTTCATCTGTTTTATGCAAAAACAAATCAGAAATGGGTGACATCCAAGTCACTGGTCCGGGGCCAACCTAGCATGGGTAACATCAGGTGGAGAAGTGAGTGAACCTTCCAGGAAATGGGGTATCTTGAAGCAAGATTCCATCTATAAAGTCTCTTCTAAGTGTTTCCCTGAGCATCTGTAGAGCACTTCCTGTCAGAAGATCCAAAGGGGGCTTTTATCTCCCAAGAGAGACACTGGTAGACTTGTGAGGTGACAGAGTGTTACTACAACAGTGGGGACATTCATAGGTGGCCTGGGTCAATCTCTGTGGGTGCCCTGTCATTCTGCTTTGACACAGACTCCAGGGTACATGAATCCTGCCCCTTCTTCCGAAAGAACTAAGAAATGGATTCCTTTTGGGGGAGATTACAGTTGTCACAGTGGTTTGCTAAGTGTGTCAACAAGGCAAATATAGCTCTCCTCCCAGAGGGACAAACTGGCTGGTGATCTGAGAACATGATGACTTTATAGGTTACAAGAGAGTGCATTTGCCTGAAAGATGCTTGTAAGATTCCGGTGGAAAGGCTCATTACAGTAGGAGGTACCATGGGTGGCTGTCCGTGGTGCTGAGCTCTCTTTAATGAGACTCAAACCTAAAGACTGCCAATCAGCTTTTCCCAGAGCTCAGCCATTTTCCCTCCCTCCCTCCCTCTCTCCCTCCCTCCTTCCCTTCCTCTCTCCCTCCCTCATTTCCTCCCTCTTTTTCCCATTCCTACTCTTTCTCCTGATTATGAAGTTTACAATAGTACTGGAAAAAAATAGATCCTTGGTGAATGCTTCACAACTTCTGTAGTGAATTCTGCATATCGTTATAACGTTCTGGAAAAGTTTGTCTTGAGAGTCAGATGGTGAATTTTGTGTCGTTTGGGCTTTCTGCTAATTGGCTTTCTGTTCCAGCCACTCCTGCATCAGGTGATCTAGGAAAGTCACGATTCCCTGGGTGGATCTTAACTGCCTCCTTCTTTGCCAGACTCTAACATATGTCTGGGGCTCTTGAATTTTATAATCACAGGAGATGTCATGGGTTTCCTGTGCTGGACAAGGGGGACATCTTCGGAACAACCTTCCCTTATGTGTCATGCCAGATGGAGTTAGTTTGTGTCTTTCCTCTGCCCTAAGCAAAATTCAGGAAGGAACAGGGAGTGATATCCAGCTCCCCTCCCCCAAACTCCTCAGAATAGTCTAACCCAATTCTTACCTCCTTGCTGCACTGACTCTGGCCAAGCCACAGATTCTTCCTGAGCCCTGGTGGACTGTAAAATGTGAGCAATGCCAATCTTTCACCATCAAACAAACTCTCATCAAGCAAGCTCTAGAAAGTACCAGCATGGTGCATACTATTCCTTTAAAATATTTTGTTATTTTTATTTTATGTGTATGCATGTATTGCCTGCATATAGGTAAGTGCACCCATGTTGTGCAATGTGGAGGACAGAAAAGGTTGTCAGATCCCCTGGGACTGTAGTTACAGACAGTTGTTAGCTGCCAAGTGGGCGCTGGGATTCAAACTTGAGTCTTTTGCAAGAACAGCCAGTGTTCTTAACCACTGAGCCATCTCTCCAGCTATTCCTAATGAAATCCCTAGTTTGCTCTGAGAATTATCTAGTTCAAACTATTTGGATTTCCAACATCCACAAGAACGTTTGGTAATGTCTAAAAATAGCTGGCTGAACCCTCCTTGAACAGGGAGGCTCTCTGTGTAATTCAGTCTCTCTCTGATGGTAGGCAGCTCGGTGGCTGAGAACAACTTCCTGCTAGCAGCATGCCCCTCACCAGCATCTTTAATGCAGTGGCGCTTGGCCTAATTACCCAGGGGGTAGTGGCCTCTTTCAGATCAAGGAGGATGCCTCCACGTCTGCCTCTGAGCTGACGCCTGGAGACATGTACCTCATTTTTGTGAAGCACTGTTAACAGGAGGCCTAGGACATCAGAGATGTGCACTGGCTCCAGATCACTGTACCTGCCCCCAGCAAAGTGTGCTGATGTGCCACTGTGCTGTTTTCCTCTCTAGTAAAAAGTTCAAGCTACTGGGGCCATGCACATGCCAAGGAACTCACATTATCAGAATGTGGGGCACAGGCTTCTGTAAACCCCAGAACCTGCTGTGGGACTGAAAGGACTTCTTGGAAATAAGCGTGGCTGGCATGTGGCCTCTTGAATTGGGTATGCCTCCTGCAGAGTGGTAGAAAGGTGGAAAAGTCTCATTTGTATCCAAGGAGATTGGGGGCAAATCCCAGCTCTATTCCCCACTGGCTGGGGAACCTGGAAAGTGGCTGGGTCCTGCTTAGTCTCAGGCCCTCTGCCTGCAAAGCAGGGTGACACTGTGGTCAACCTCGGACTGTTGTGAGAGTATAATACACCTAACTCATGAGGCACAGCAAGCTGCTGTTACCTGTACCATTGTACCTGTTATGTAAGGGCTTCTGCAGCATGACTCAGGCATGCTACTCAGTCTGTGGCCCAAGAGGCTGTGGCCCCCTGAGCTCCATGAGAGACCTTTCCTTATGAGTTCAAATGCTCAAAGATCCAAGATGTTTTTATACTGTTTCCCCAGATACAAGGCTGACTGAGGAGATAATGACTGGAGAATGGAGCTGTAAGATGGGAAGAAGAGACCAGTGTAGGATCCTTTACAGACCTAGCCACTTCTGGGGATGTATTCTCCAGGTCTCTTAGTCCCACTTGTACTCTCTGGAACATAGAACTCCAGAGGTGTCCCACCCAAGGCTGCATTATTTGTCCCTAGCTCTTGCCTTGTTTGGCTGAGGGTGGCTCTGGGGGATGTTACCTTTTTGACAGGCCCATCCTATTCCCCGAAGGCCCTAAGACAGGGTGTCACAGTCACCCTCAGCCTGTTCCGGGGTGAATGAGCATATTAAAGGGGTGCCAATGTGTCTACTGTCTAGAACTCAGGTACCCTTCACCTGTGTGCTCAAAAGGAGAGGCTCAGAAGGTCATGCTGACTGAGCACACTGCTATGAATCCACCCTGTGGACATCCACCCTGACGGCACAAGGTAGGCAGAATAACTCCCATTCACAAGTGAGAAAAACTGAGGCTCAGTGAGTATGTCTGCCCATGCCCACACAGCTAAGTCAGCATCCATGCCAGGTCCATCAGACTTAAGACTGATGCCCTTTCCATTGAGCCCCGGAGTTGTTTTGTTTTTTTCTAACAGGAAAACATCCTTCCAGTGCCATGAAAGTCCAAAATTGTTTATGCCACAGGAAGGCTGAGGGAGCCACCAGTCACCTTGCTTTCATCTTCAGATGTAAGAGACACCAAGGGGCAAGCCAGGTGACCCATAGTGCAGATGGGGGAGGAAGGTAGTGGTAGACAGAGGGCATCAGCCATTGTTTGCATTTGTTTTCTTTGGGTCCAGATGACGAAGTAGTGGGCAGCCACTTGGAGAGAGAAATGGCCTCTAAGGGGCTCTCCAGACTCATGGGAGTCAGGCAGACTCTTCCCTTGGTGGCTTAGAAGGTTCCTTGACCCTCGCTGAGTGTCAGGAAGTTCTGTGGCTCTATGGTTTTCTTCATGAGCTTCAATTAGGAAGATCCTCTGTCTGGAGACTAGCTGCTCCTCTCCTGGAACTGACTCAGCATGCTGCCCTCCGCACCTAAGACCCCCAACACACACCTACACCAAAGACAGCGCACAGCAGGAGCCTCTGATTTCTTAGCCCTTTAAGACCTCTGCAAACCTCCCATTATTTGATGTTTAGGACTTCTTTTAGACTTCCTCTCTGGGGGCTCCACTCATTAGCTCATTAACAGCTGCTTAAATGTCAAAGGAGAAGTTTCAGCACAACTGGGCCTACACAGTCTTCTCTCCTCCCCTCCTCCTTGCAGTCTGGGATCCCATGCCACTCTCCCCTTGTCCTCAGTCTCTCCGGAGTCAAGGAGGAAGAACTTCTACTGGCCCTCCCCCAGCCACAGCTCACCTGGCTCCCATTCTACAGATGAGAGCATTGAGGCTCTCAGAGGCCAGGGAAAGTGCCTATGGCCAGACACAGAAGTGAGCAGAGTTGCCAGTAGGAACCCATTTAGCAGTGAGGCACAGAGTTCCAGAAACAGACAAGAGTAAGTAGGTCTAGAACTCACACCTCCCAGTCATGAACCTTCTGTGGCTTAGCCACGGTGGTGCATGCTGAGCCTGAGCCTGGCTTTTTGATGTGGCACCATTTGCACAGTTTCTTACAGAGCCCTGTATCAGGGCTGGGCCTCTCAAGCCACCCAGAGACATAGGCTAATGAGGCTCTGTCAGTAGTCTGAGCCCAAGAAATAGGAACCCAGAGGGGGAGACCAGAGCCCTGGGCTATGGAAGCCCAGCGAAGAGAAGGTGGTGGTGGCCAATGTCCAATGTATTCAGATATTCAAGGTCACATCTACAAGAAGATGTAAGGGGTTATCCTAACAGGAAGGGAACCCTTAACAGCAGGATGCAAGGGTGACCCCTACACCAAGGACGATCTCTAACAAAATCATTCCTAATAGAAAGGGGACCCCTGATGATGGAGACCTCAAAGACCCCAGCACCCACTTCCTCTCTCACAGACCCACAGCCAGGTATACACACTCCTGTGCAGACTCAGATGACATCTGCTGTCACATAGATGGCTAGATAGATAGCCTTCATGTCTCTGACTGTGGGCAACTGAGTTCTCTTAGCTTCTTGGGATACTATCCCCCACCCCCATGCTGACTGAACTCTGGCCAAGGCCCCTCCCTTCCTGCTCCCTTTCTGTAAAGTGCTTTGCTTTTTTGGCATTCAAATCTGGCTGTGCAGAGGACTGTTGGGAAATGCTGAACTACCAGTGGTGTCAAGCTGGTCAACCTTGGGTGGGAGGTTGGCTGAGCTTTGGCCTTGCCCTGGGCTAGCAGAGGGAGCCCTGAAATTGCTAACTGGTTGCCAGGCAACCAAGAGAGAGCTTGTGGGGTTTCTGTCTCCACATGATGCACACAGTATCTTTGCACAATTTTGATGCACAACTACAGTAACTACAGCAGTGCACAATCTTGCACAAGGCCAGGGCAGCAGCCAGATACCCGGGGCTAGGAAACCAGTGGGGCAGGTAGACACACCTGCTTAGAGAATCCCAGACTACCCCACAGATGAACAAGTCCACAGAGTCACGCCTGCATCTCAGAGTCTGGCATCATCTGCTTGCTCAAACAGATGGATCCACCATGGACAGATACACTATGCTCACACTAATGTCCATGCCCTTCCACCATCCAAACACATGCTCCATGCAGTCAGGCCCTGGGTACCCTCCATCCCAGCCTCTCCTGCCCCTGGATGCATACAGACACCCTCCTCCTCTTATATATACCTCAATACCCTTCACCCCTCCCGACTCAACTCTGTCCTGTTCTGGGGATCTTGGATGCCACCAGGGTGGTGGGAGGGGCTCAGAGAGGGACACATGATAGAGGATCAGAGTTCATATTGCTGCTGTGAAGAGGAGTCCGCTCCAAGGAGCCTGTATCAGCACAGGCTCACAAAGTAAGAAGAAGAGGGGCTGTCAAGCTAGCATCTCACTGCCCCATAGCCTGTGCTAGAAGCCACCAACAGAGCTTTCAGACAGTGGAGGTTCATACACACTGCTGTGGGCCCAGTGGCCAGCCCTCCTGCCCTCCCCTGCATGGCACATTCCATGACCCTCATTCACCATCCTTCAGGTGGCCTGATGGGGCATTCTTCTGGGCATCCCTTTTATGTCACAGGATAAGAGACCCCACTCTATGGAGTGGCTTTGGATGTGACAGTTCCTTGTTTGGAGGTGGTGGGGGCTGTACTGTACAGAGTATGTGGACCCTCGCTCTAGCCTCCCAGTGCCAGTGAGGCACAATCAAAGATTCTTAGATGCTCCTTTGACAAAGCAGTGTGTAACCCCTGCTCCCCTTCTTCATGTTGGGACGTGGAGGCCCGAGAGACCACACAGCAGCTGAGCAGTGTCCTAACTGATGCTCCTCCTCTAGCTCCTCTCCCACCAAGCTGGAGCCAGAGACAGGGAAAGCTGGATAGCAAGGGGTGGTGTGCTCCACAGCATGCTGCCCACATCAGCCCTGCAGCGCCCTTGCTGTGATCCAGCACCACTGTGAACAGATCAGGCTGCAGGTGGCAGATGGTAGAAATAACCACTAGGGTATCTTTGAGGCCTAAAACTTATACATACCATTCACGATGCCCTGGCTCCTGCTGAAGGAGTGACTCCCCCATCCTTTTCCCTGCCTATGAATCTAAATAGATTGTGTGTGTGTGTGTGTGTGTGTGTGTGTGTGTGCCCCAAAGTGGATCATATGATAACGCCCAGATCCGACCCACCTGGAGGCCTGTGGGCTTCACAGCTTCCTTTGCTTTTCCCAAGGCTAAACAGTTTCTGAGAGCAGCCTTGGAAGTCTCTGAAAACTGCAGGGTCTTAGTGTCTCACTGAACTTCCTCTAAGTCCCTGAAATGAATTTGCTCCCTTTGGGGTTTGGGGATTTGTTTAGCTTTATGACAAGGTTTCATGTAGCTCAGGGTGGCTTCAAAATCACTATGTAGCCAAGGATGGCCTTGAACAGCTGATCTTCCTGCCTCTACCTCCCAAGTGCTAGGATTATAGTCTTGTGTCACTACGCCTAGTTTATGCGGTGCTGGGGATTGAACCCAGAGCTTCACACATGCTAGACAAGCACTCTACCGATTGAGCCACACACCCCAATCTCCTTTTCAAGACAGTAGAACATACTGGTGTTTCTGAGGTGCTCAGCAGAGTGCTGGACGCAGTAGGGACTGAGTGAGCTCAGCCTGTTCCTCTGCTCAAGATGTTGATTTTTCTTTGTTGTATGAAGTCTCTATGCTTCCAGGAAGAAATATTTTTCTTTATTACATAAAATATATATTCATTGTTGAAATAATTAGAGAAAGGTTTTATAAGATGGGAGAAAGGAAAATGCACTCACTGACCCCCTGATCAGTCAGAGCTCTTCAGGGAGAAACCAACAGGCTGAGATTTATTTTAAGGAGTTAATGCACATAATGGAAGCTGGCAAGTCTGAACTTGGGAGAGGCGGGTAAAGCAGGCTAGAAACTGAGGCAGAATCCCTTCATCTTCAGCAGGCCTCAGCTCTTTTTCCTAAGGCCTTCAACTGATTAAATGAGGCCCACACACACCATCCAGGGCAATCTCCTGTACTTACAGTCAGATAATTATAGATGTTAATTACACATAAAATGCCTTCATAACAGCGTCTAGATTAATATTTGATTGACTAACTGGGTACCATGGGCTAACCAAGCTGACCCAGAAAAGTTATCCATGATTGTTAACATGCTCCGAGTCTTTCTGGATACTTCTATTGATGAATCAACTCTTCATGAGATTGATATAACATGTGGAACTTTGGATTCTTGTTTTTTCTTTAAAGCTGTCCACACCTTGAACACATCTTCCTCTGGCTGAAACAAGCACTCAAATCATTGCTTTCAGTAAAAGTCAGAGCTGAGGATGTAGTTCAGAGGTGGCATGCTTGCCTGGCACACATGAGGCTCTGGGTTCCCTCCCAAGCACTGTCAAAGGCAATCAGAGCATTGCACTGCGTCTTCTGCAGTGTGCTATATGTTGGACACCTGTGTTGTTTCTAGCCCTTTGCCTGTTGATTTAAAGAATATAGCATGATACCCTCCTGACACGTCTCTGTACACAGCCTCCTCCTTCTCCAAATGACAGCCACTGGACCAGCTGGAGTAAGTTGCTTCTCCCACCAGTTAAGCTCTACCTGGGGGATAGTTCACAACCAGCAGGCGCTGGCATAGGGAGAGGGTACAGGAGGCCAAGGCTATCTCCCTTTCCTTAAGGTGGGGTGACTCTTAGGTGCCATTTAAACACTCCTCGGGCTTTGCTTCCCTAGGACAGTGGCTCTGGATGTTTTCTTGAGGGCTGACTTCTCCTTGGAGACAGCAGTAGACTCTGTCTTCTACTATGCAGCTGGGGTATTTCTAGGTGAAATACCTGAAAAAGAGTCCCCTGGTATATCTGCCCTTGCAGCCTGTAGGTGTTGGTCTTGGGTCAAAAGAGATTTTCCTGGCTCAAAGATTTTCCCCCTAAAGCCAAGCACAGGAAAAGAAGGGCTTTGAGCTTGAGGAAGGACAGGATGAGAGGACACTTCTGGGCGCTTTGCTTCCTGGGGTCCTCTGGTGCTGGTGTGTCCCTTATTGAGAATGTGACAGCTCCTCCCACTGTGTTGGTTTCCTGAACAGGGTCGTCCCATCATTGATATTGAGGCATGAGGCACAGGGATGCTGACAAGGAACAGGAGGTAGGGTGACCCACCAAATACTCATCTCAGTCACCTGGGCTGTTGACAGAGAAGCCAGGACACAGAAGATCCTGAGTTCATTCACTGTTGGCAGGCATGCTCTTTTTCTGCTTTTGCTTCAGCTCGCTGTGTGACCTCGGGCAAGAATCCTGCCTTCTCTGGGCTTAAACCGCCTAGAGCTTCCTTCCAGAAGATGGTTCTCCAGTCTAGGTCTAATGTCTTGTTTTCCCTCTGGCTCTTCAGATGGAAGTGCAGTATTCCGAGGCTGTTTCCGCAGGCCTGACAACCTCTCCTTGGCCTTGCCTGTGACGGCTGCTATGCCGAACATGTCAGTGGACAAGTGTGTGGATCTCTGCACAGAGAAGGTGAGCCCCAGGCTCTGCTCACAGCACTCGGGCGCAGGGGACGGTGTATGGAGCCGCTGATCAAGCAGGAATCTGGGCTAGAGAAACAGCAGTCACTCAGTCACTCTGGACCATTACCTGTGATGCAATTGAGAAGTGTTATCATTTTTGTGGATCCCAAGGGATAGAGCCACACGGAGTGGACAGCTCTCCCTCTGAGGGAACATGTGCTCATGGTGTGTAATGCTTAGAAGCCTCAGTGACATTTGCACTAGGCTTAGAAGCACTCAAAGGCTGCCGGGTCAAGGCAGAGACAACCTCATGTTGGGACAGAGTGAGTTCCCTGACTCTACATGTATGTAATCACAGGCAGGGATGCCCTGGAACTTGGAGCACCACATAGCAGTTGGATGGAATGATCTATGGGTCCTTTTCTCAGCCCGAGGTCCTTGATGGCTGACTGTTGCCCCCTCCCGTTGAGTGTGGGATGTGAGCACACTTCTCCACAGCCATTCTTGCATCATGATGCCAAATTTCTCCTGAAGTTTAACTTTTAAAAAATCTAATTGAACAAAAGGAATCAGATAAACAAATAATCAGTACAGGTACCTGGATAGAATGAAATCACCAAGGTGGTCCCTGCTGTCAAGGGAAGAAGATGGTTGGGAGCAAGCCCTGCTCCACAGCAGAGCCCAGGGCTGTGCAGGGACTAGGTAATTCTTCCTCTTTCTTTCTCCCCTCACCCCAGGAGTACCCCCTGGCAGCTCTCGCAGGCACTGCCTGTCACTGTGGGTTTCCTACCACGCGATTCCCTCTCCATGAGAGAGAGGATGAGCAGCTGTGTGCACAGAAGTGCAGCGCTGAGGAGTTTGAGAGCTGCGGGACCCCCAGCTACTTTATTGTGTACCAGACACAGGTCCAAGGTAAGCCAGCCCCCCCCCCAGCAGACTCTAAGTAGTCTCCTAGAGGTCTCCTTTTGAGTGTGCTCTGGCCAGTCTGTCTCCTATAGCCTGACGCAAGGAAAGAAGTGAGCAGACCAGAGGGCAGAGGGTTGGGCTAGCCTTAGAGCCCTTGGGTGGGTGACAGAGGAAGTGTCTGAGGGGAGATTCTAATGATCCTGTCCCTCATCACTGAGGAGTCTTAGTGTCTTTTTGGTACTCACAAGTGCAGCAAGATTGAGTAGAAAGGGAGCCCTGGGTCTCCTCTTCTCCAACACAGACTCAGTGCGTGATCCTGGACAGTTCACTTCCCCTCTGAGCCTCAGTTGCTCCATCCGTAAAATGAAGTTGTAGATGGTTGATCGTCAAGATCCTTTGCAGTTCTGGAATTCTGCAAATGTATCTATAGCTTCTTTTTCTCCCTCTTTATTCCATCTCCTTTGCCTCGCTGGCCTTTCCATCTCTGTACCTCTTTTACCAGTAGATCCCACATTTACTGTTTATCTCCTCTGCTGCCTCTTGGGGATGCCAAATGTAGTAATGATGCCAGTGATGATGATGGTAAAGATGGTGAGGATGATGGTGATGATGACAGTGATGATGGTGGTGGTGGTGATGATGGTGATAGTGGTGATGAGGGTGGTGGTGGTAATGGTGATGATGAGGGTGATGATGATGGTGGTGTCTATGGTAATGGTGATGGTAGTAATGGTGGTAGTAGTGATGATGTTGGTGATGGTGGTGATTATGGTGATGGCAATGAAGGTGACGGTAGTAATGATGATAATAGTGATGATGGTGATGATCCTCACCATTAGGATCGTCACCATCACCACCATCATGATCATCACCATCATCCCTATCACCCCCATCATCTCCATCATCATCACCTCCACCATCATCAAATATCAATCCCAGCATAGAAACACCAGCCACCCATTGCACACTTGTCTTCACACCCAACTTCAGCTCATTCCATGATATAAAGTCCACAGTAAGCCATTGACCAGGGCAGTATTATCCCATTTTAAAGATGATTGAGGGGTGAGGACCTGGCCACAATTACACCCTTGAGAGCAATTTGCTTTCAGGTCTCTGTCTCCGAAGCCCCTGCTAGAATCCTCTCCCACAGTGGAAAGAGCACTCCCAAACTCTCCAAAGCCTGAAGAGCAAACAACACATTTTGGGCAGACTATCGCCTGCTTGTTTCCTAGCAACCAGGCCACCATGTTGGACATGTGCAGACATTTCAACAGGAAAAGTGATACCTACGAGCCAATCTTCATTTTTCTCTTGCACCATGAACCCTAGAAGGAAGATGGGCATCAGTTTGTGATTTTCATATAAGTGCTGAGCAAGTAACTAGCAGCTCCCAGCAACCAGTCCCAATGATTTGATGTTGAGTACCAGAGCCTGGGGAACAAGCACCGTTGGTGTCTCTGTTTATGCTCCAGTAAGGAAGGATGAATGTGTGTTAGTTTTCCTAGGAAGCATTCGGTAGTCTGGGCAGAGTCGCATGCCCTGGTCTGGAGGAGAGAGTCTTGCACAAATAAATTCACTGTGACCATGAGCAGCTTTGCTGTGGCCCTGATTGCTGGAATCTTCTCAACAGCAAATAAAGAGACTCTAATTGATGGCTGTGCCCATTTTCAGTGCCCTGAACCTAGTTCATCGCTGCTCAGATTTCTCAAGTCACTGTAGCAGACCCTGTAGCCTGAGAAGAGTTGAGTATTATGAGTCCAGCAGGCTGCCAAAATCCTGTTCCTCTGTGGCTGTCCTTTATTAAGCACCTACTGCATACTAAGCCTTGGTGTTCCTCATAGGAACTAAATAATTTTCGATCTGTGTGCTGAGCATTGTTGATGCCCTTTGCGGGGCTTAACCAGTCTAACCCTCCTGGGGTCCAATGAAGTGCTGTAATGACCATTTTACAAGTGACGTAACCAAGCAGAGAGCTGCACAACACTGCTAGCACCACACAGCTAGAACAGGACAGGGATTCGAAGCTAGGCAAAGAGCTGCAGGACTATCCTCTTTCCCTCAGCTTCTCAATGGACGTCCAAATACTTCACTTGAATTTCCTGTTTGCTTCTCTTTCAAAAATGAGGAAACCACAGCTCAGAGCGGTGAAGATGTCCAGTGTCAGGCCCTTGAGGGTGGAAAGCTAGATCTGCTTGGTTCCACATCTGTGTAAAATCTGCCTGTATCTCCTGCTTCCATTCATGGGGCTTTAGGAACAAATAAACTTCCATTTAACACTTTATCTCAGATTTTGCCTTAGCCTCCCAGGAAGGTTTGAAAGGAAAATTCTGTTTTCAGGGGAAATGAAGGGCCAACCCTGCCCTGTAGCCACACCTTTATTATGAAAAATTGTCAAGGCTCAGAGGGAAAGCAATGGCTTTCACAGGGAGCCCCCATCCCATCACTTCCGTCTGCTATTTTACTTGATTATACATCTCTCTGCCTCTCTGTCCCTTGATGCTCCTATTTCCTGGTGTTTTGAAAGAAGTTGCCAAACCCCATTCACTTCCATGGAAGGAGAGGCACTTTTTTAAGTGCAGTGGTCCATGACCACTTGGCACCCCTCACCCCTCTAGTCCAGCTCTGACAAGAACCGGATCTAGGATCCTTCCTACAGTCTGTTCCTGTGGCTTCCACGTGGAGGTCTTTTCGTGGATCCCACGCTGAGTCTGCTCTCTTGGGAGCAGACTTGAAGATTGCTGAGCCACTGGCAGGATGGGATACAAGAACAACAGTCCTCTGGGCTCCTGTAGTGTGGGCCCAGACTAAGGCCTGACACTGGCCAGTTTACTCTTCATTCCATCAGGCCAGCAGCATTGCTTAGCTGTCCCATTTCACAGATGAGAAAATTGGGGCCCAGATAATCAAGGTCACCCAGAAATAAGTGGTAGGATTAGTGTTTAAATCTAGGACTTTAAATTTTTCAAAAAGCTGTCATGAGAAACCAGTGTGGCTCATCACAGGATGCCAGTGCACAGCAGCTTGCAGGAAGCCTACTGTTCTGTCTCCAGGAGGAATCAGAGGTGTGCGATCTCCAGGGGAGCTTGGGCTATATCAGGGCAGGAGCCGTTGGGGACCTTTGAAAGGACTGCAGTCTAGGAGAAAGAAGGCGTGAGCAGGTGGTGGGACACACGGTAGAGGGACAGGGACAAGCCCGCCAGAAGTGTGAAGGAGACAGGGTGGTGGTGGCCAAACTGGGACTTTTCTAAGTGATGGGGCTTTTCATAGTTACATGTCAATATAATCGAGTTAGGGAAGGGGTCAGGGGAGGATGGGGAGATGGAGCAAGGTGGATTCACTTCCTGGAAGTGAGACCTCAGGAGGAGGAGGGGTTAGGGACCTGAGCAGGTAGGGAAGGCTTGCCCACCTCCTTGTTGATTGTAGATAAGGTCCTTTACCCAAGGGGAAGAAGACAGCCCAAGGCACAGGCTGCAGACCTGCATCTGGGATTCCTTCCATCCCTGCTTAGCTCCAGAACCCAGCATAGGTCATCCCTCAGCTATCCTGACAGCTTAGAGACCAGAAGGAACCAGAGTGCCTTCTGGCTCTGTTAGGGATTATAGGGGAGAGATGGGGTCCAGATAGATGGGGTTCTCAATTCAATCAAGTTTAACCACTGCAACAACTAACTGCACAAACACCGTCCTGTAGCCCGTGTTGACAAAATATGTATACAGTGGCCATTCCATAAGATTATAAGGGAGCTGAAAAATTGCCATCATCTGGTGTTTGTTCAATGCAAGGAAGTTTGCTATGGTGCTTCAGGGCTGCAGCCCTGAGCATGCTAACATGTGGTGTGAGTGTGTAGGCCAGTGTGTTGCAGGCTGTGCCCTCTAGGTGCATGATAGTGCAAAGGCACCTGCTAATGTATTTCTCAGAATGTCCACCTTTAGTCTTGTTTCCTTGTGGTGCTGGGCACTGAGCCACATGGCCCAGCATGTGCTGGGCAAGTGCTCTACTACCAAGCTGTACCCCAGCCCCTTTTATTGCTTTTTCTTTTGAGACACAATGTCCCTAAGTTGCTCAGGCTGGCCTTGAACTCACTCTGTGTAGTCCAGACTGGTCTTGAAATTACCACTCTTTTGCCTTAGCCTTCTGTGTATTGGGATGACAGGCCTGTGACACCTGGCCTGGCAATGTCCACCTTTGAGGAAATATCCCGTGACTCTAATGACTTGAATTACAATCATGATAAGCAATAGGAAGGGGATGGACGTGGTGGGTAGTAATGACAACTCATGAAGCCAGGGAAGACAGGAAGTGCCCATGCAGCCCAGCGCTACAGGGACAGAGCAGGGAAGGCAGGAGGCAGTGGGGGCCACATGGCCTGGCAGGCCAAGGCAGGGGGACATGAGATGGAGGGGGTGCCAGTGGGTGGTGGAAGAAGTGAAGAATAGGTTGGTGAAGCTGAGCCTGGGAGTGTACAGAGGCCAGCCACAGACTCTGAGGCAGGGTCAGGACCCTAGACTGGAGTCCCTGTACCCAGCCACCATCTGGGGTTTGAACACAGAGGAGACGGTGGAGTCTCTGTGGGAGACTTGCTCAGCTTGGGGACAGCTGAGGCTGGAGAGGGGGTTCAACCTCCTCAGCACAGCCTGGCACTTCCCCTCTTCCATATACTACCTTCCCTCAAGGGCATGCTGGCCCACTGACCCCTGCCTGTCCTCCCCACAGACAATCGCTGCATGGACAGACGGTTCCTTCCAGCCAAGTCCAAGAAGCTCATTGCTCTTGCCAGCTTCCCGGGAGCCGGCAACACGTGGGCTCGCCACCTCATCGAGCTGGCCACCGGCTTCTACACTGGCAGTTACTATTTCGATGGCTCCCTGTACAACAAAGGTGAGTGGTGGAGGGCAGAGGAGGGCAGAGCAGGAGGCCTGCAGGGCTTGAGGATGGCCACACAGAAGGGTGAGGGAAGCCCCCTCTGAGCACCTACTGTGTACAGTTTTCCAGGACCCATCAGTCAGGGCCTGCTATCTGCCTCCTGCCTTCCTTTCTTTTATATCTGACATAGCCCCTGGGGCTCCTCTTGATACCTCCTCTGTGCCTGTTCAGTGACTGACATCTATTAAGTACCTATCATGGCCTTGGTACCTTTCCTCCATTTAGGTCACCTTAAGCACCTACTGTGTACTGGGTACCTTCACAGGTAATACTGACCAAGAGCTCTATGCACTTTATAGAGGTCCAATAACTGTGCTCATGTTGAGGGCATTTGTTGACTATTGACTGTTTACCAGGCATCTTATCTACTTTTAAGTTGATGCTGTTTGCCTGTAGCATGCTTTCTTTTGAAGCTGTTACTGAGCACTGCTTTACTGGAGATGTGCTTCCCAAGTGTGGCTTTGCAAAGTGCATTTACGGAGCGCCAGCTGTGTGTCAGGCACCTCACGAGGTTTAGCTTCCCACAGATGTCACTGAGGCCAGATGAGAGAAATAACTGACCCTAAAGTCACAGTTTTTCCAAGTGGCTGTTTGTCAGAGATGGTGCCTGACAGTTTCCTGATTTCAAACTCCACATTCTTATCACTCTAGTACGGATGCAGGAAATCCATGGGTTTCTTACTGGGGACCTAGAAATCACAGGTGGCACTGGGCACAAAGCCCTCTCCTCAGAATGGGTTTACATCTCTGTGTGGAGCAGTTTCCACATTCTTATCACTCTAGTACGGATGCAGGAAATCCATGGGCACAAAGCCCTCTCCTCAGAATGGGTTTACATCTCTGTGTGGAGCAGTGCCAAAGTGTGAAGTTTAGCAAAGAACCCTGCTTTGTGAAGTTTTAAGAAGGGTTCGGAGGTTCTGCTTTCCCTTGGTAGCTTGATCTCCTAGTACTGCTTGTTGAAAGAGAGGAAGGAGAAACAGCAATCTAGATGCACAGGGCTTCTCACCAACTCTCTCCTGGGAAACAGAAGCTTCAGAAAGCAATGTCCTCCATAGTGTGGAACCTTGGGTAAGATCCCATCTCCCTGAGTTTAGCTGCCTTGTCTTTAATATGGGAGGTCAGAGCACAAGTAGAGAGCACAGAGGGAGGCAATTTCGGGGACACCACAGTCTAAGCAAACATGATCTAACTAACATGTGGCCAGGATAGACAGACACCTAATCAGAATCATAGGAAGCTGGTCTCTGACTATGTGAGAGTCACCAGGAGCTTCTAAAGTCTCACCACTGCATTGCTCCCTAGACTAGTCTCTCCAGAAGTTCACATCTCAGGATTCCTTGTTTGAGCCAAGCCACATCTGAGACTCTGGCTGAAAAGCTCACCTTTGCCCTGTCTTCATGCACTCTGGTATCACAGGACAGCCATGTGTCTTAGTTACCTGCTTCATCATGGTGACAAAATACCCAACAACAGCAACTGAAGGAAGGTTTGTTCTAGGTCACAGTTCAAGGGTACAGCCTGTCATGGCAGGAAGTCATGGCGGCAGGAGCATGAGGCAGTGGGTCACAGGGCACCCACAGTCAGGAAGCAGAGGATGCATGCTGGTGCTCAGCTCGCTTTCTCCAGGGCCCCAGCCCAGGGGATAGTGCTGTCCACATTTAGGGTGGGTCTTCCCCCATCAGTTAAACCTTTTTGGAAACACCCTGATAGACACACCCAGAGGTGTGTTACCATGGTGATTCTAAATGGAGTCAAGTTAATGATGAAGATGAACCATCACACAATGACTTATCAATGGGGTGAGGCGTCCACTAAAATTTTAACTTGGTTTTTAAAAAGAAGAAAACACAAACCCTGTGCGCCAGCCCCCAGCCTAAGGCCTGTTTTGATCTGAGAAAGGCAGAGTATGGCATCACAAGCAGCAGAGGCTCGGACTGTGGTTCCAGCTTCATTCAGGATTTAACATGCTGCCTGTAGGAGCAGCCCTCAAGGTGACAGTAAGCTGTCCTAGAGCTGGGGCTGGAAGTGAGGTGTAAGCAAACAGGGGACCATGCTGTCCCCCAGTAACTTCAGTCAGCCTGGCTGTCCCTCGAATCCCCCATCAACACTTTTGCAGCTGAAAGATGCTGACTGTGAGGAAAGTTGTTAGAATCAGGAGGCAGAAAGGAGCAGCTCTATCCCATTGTCACTTGGGCAGCAGACAACGATGCTCAGACAACCTCAGCAACATGAGCTGCCTTTTTTTGTAGGGGGATTTGCGTGCACATGTGTATGGGTACATGTGTGTGGAAACCAGAGTCAACCTCAGGGATTGTTTTTCAGGCACTGCCATCTTGGTTTTTGACACAAGGTCTCTCACTGACCTAGTCATGATTAGGTCAGGTGTCCAGCCATTGATTTCCAAGACCCTCCTGCCTCTGCCTCCCCAGTGCTGAGATGACAAGCCTATGTCACCTGCCTGCCTTTTTACATGGGCTCTGAGGATAGAAACCTGGTCCTCATGCTTGCTGGGCAAGAACTTTATTAAGCCATCTCCCCAGGCTAGGCCCAAGCTCTTTACAATGTGAAAACACAACAGGCTGTCCTACAACTTGAGTCCTTTCCAATCCCATCTTGTCCTTGTTTAGCATTGGCTGAAGACTTGCCCCTTGAGCTGCAGGTGGCCATTCCTGGCAATGTCTCTGGCAGACTGAGGTACCCTTATCTCTCCTCCTTCACCACAGCCCTGATGAATGCATTCATGTCACCACTAATGATAGGACCCACTGTGCACACCCGGAATGTCTCTGGCTTTCTTGACTCAGCCTTGGGGTGTATGCAGGTGGGCACGGGAGACAGCAGTGCCCCTGGCAGGAAGCAGAGAGTGATGAATACTGCTGCTCAGCTTGCCTTCTCCTCAGTCTGGGACCTCAACCCATGAATGGTGCCACCCACGTTTAGCGTGGGTCTTCCCACCTCAATTAATCTAATCAAGAAGTTCCCTTGCAGACAGACCCAGAGATTCGTTTCCATGGTGATTCTAATCCCGAGTTAGCAATCAAAATTAACTACCACACCATGCTCCTGTTTTATCTCTGTGTCTGTTTCTGTCTTTCCCTTTGTCTCTACTCCTCCATCTCTCCAGAAACCTGTTCCTGCAATTCTCCCTCCCTGCAGCCTGAGTGTATATTCCATCCAGCTCTGTGGCCTGTTAGGAGCCAGAACCAGACTTCTGAGGGTGGGGAGATCATAGAGAGGGCCTCATGGTGGACAGGTCGGTGCTATAGCCCACAGGACTGGGCAATTGTGCAGCCCCTCAGAGCTGCTAGAGGTTGCCGAAAGGGAGGGGAATTGATGAAGTGGGCCCTCAACCAACACAGTACAAGGATTTCTGAAAACTGCCTTGTCTCCAAAATCAATCCTATTATTCACAGGAGCACAAGCCTTCGGGGTGTCCAAGCCTCGAGGCTATATGGAATTTTCTGGGTACAGTAAACAAGGCAAGTGAAGATGTAATATCTCTACCACCTCCCTTCTCTGTGCCTCAGTTTCCCTAACTGCAAAATGCACTGTTATCTACAATATTGGAGGTATGGGAGAGGAGGAGAAGGAAGTCATGTCGTATTTTCTCTGAAGCTCTGAGCACACGTTTTTGGAACAATTGCCTGGCACCTCCCCAGAACCTGAGTGTCATATGCCTGCAGGACACATGCCCCCAGATAAACTGATATTTTGATGACTCTGAAAAAATTATATATTTTATGCCACATTTAGTCTGGAGAGATGGCTCAGTGGTTAAGAACACTGGCTGCTCTTGCAGAGGACCCTGGTTTGGTTTCCAACATCCACATGGCAGCTAACAACCGACTGTAGTTCCAGGGAATCCAACACACTCTTCTGGTCTCCACAGGCATTGCACAATATGAGTGCACTTACATACGTGCAGTTAAAATACTCATACACATAAAAATAAAATTTTTAAAAATATGCCACATTTATGTAATGGAGGTGCTGGGGCTTGTAGAAAAGAAGGGTGCAGAAGGGACCCCCCCACCCGGTGGTGGAATCTGGCAATTCCACTCTGGCCCCAGGCTTACATCTCAGATTCCCTAGAAGACCCTCAGTGACCCAAATCTAATCTAGAGCAGGTGTTTTCCAAGGAATATGGTTTTTATTGTTTGCAATTATTTTCAGCCTCCACAAATACTGCATGCTAGGTTGGTCCTGCCATGGATAAAGGGAAGGGCAATTCAGGTCTCCCGAGGCAGGGAAGTGACTTTCAAAAGGGAGTTGGGTATTTTCTTTGGAATTTGTTTGTTCGGTTGGTTGGCTTTGCTTTCTTGAGACAGGGTCTGGCTCTATAGCCCAGGCTGGCTTCAAATTCATAGCAATCGCAATCCATCTGCCTCAACTTCCTGAGTGTTGGGACTGAGATGTGGGCCACCACACCCCACACTAAGGCCATGTTTCCAAGGCCAGGGGTGGGAAGTCCTTGTCTAGGTTGTTCAGAATCCCGCCCATGGCATGCAGGCCATGAAGCTGTATGCAGGGCTGCAAATGGGTAAACACTCACCTCCCACACTCCCTCTCAAGCCCCACACCCTAGTCCTGGAATACTAGGTCTCCTTGAGCCTTGATAGCTGTAGGTAAAAATCAAGTCATAGGTGTGGACCAGCCTGAATTTGCAAGGCCAGTATAATCCTGGACTTGACCCAGCCAGTGCCAGGATGGAGTTTAATTCGGGAAAGCACATGCCATTCTTGCCTCTTATGCTGAGAGGCCCTGCAAGGGCAGCCACAGCTCTCTGGGCCCCTGGAATAGGACCAGGTGGCATGCCAACTCTCACCTCTATCTGCCTTAAGAGCTGAGCATAAGTCATTATTACACGTGTGTGAACGGGCCAAGAGGGAAGACACTGGGAGGTTTCTCTGCTAGAATGTTGCTGAGACTTGTATTAGTTCTTTTAGTGTCATTGTGACAGAAACTGATAGAAGCAATAGAAGGGGGTGATTTATTTTGGAACATGGTTTCAAGGGATCCAGTCCATCACTGAGGGGAGGACATGGCAACTGGGGCAGCATGGTTCCTGGCAGCGGGAGTTTGTGACACAGCTCATTCACACCTTAGAGGATCAGGAAGCACAGGGTGGTATTGGAAGAAACAAGGCCTATCCCCAGTAACCACTTCTGCTAGTTAGGCCACAATTCCAAAGGTTCTAGAACCTCCCAAGATAGCACTACTGGTTAGAGACCATGTGTTCAGACACAGGAGCCTAGGGAGGAGATTTCATATTCAAACCATAACATTTGCTCTGCACTAGCTGCTGTTGACCAGTTTCTCACACTGGCTGTGTAAAGAGAAGATGCAGATAAGAAAATGTGATACAATGTCCACATGGACAGGCATCTTGGAAAGAGCCAGCATCTTGACAGCCACACTTGACCTTCAAGATCCACCCACTGCCTTAACCCTCAGAAGGAGGCCTGAGGGGGACCGACACAGTCTCAGGAGCCTGGGTGACCTGGGATTGTGTCTCCCCTCTGCCTCGCCCTAGTACCACAGCTTGGGGAAAGTTGTCATTTGACCTCTGCCTTGGTTTCCTTATCTGCAATGTCCCTCAGGGGACCACTGGGAGGACTGAATTGCATAATGCTTGCTGAGGGCTCCAATGAGATCTGGCACAGGCTGCTGCTACAGATTTCACCCTCATTCCCCAGGGCACACAACCTCTGTTAGGTCCCCAGCTTTCCAAAATGAAAAGTTGCTAGTGTCCCTCCCTCTTGCCTAGGGGCTGCCCTGTCTTCCTGGTCTAGCTCTTGACCTCTTCCCGGACTCGCCCACAGTCCTTTCCATCTACACATGCCCCGCTTGCTCTCTGTGTGCGCTCAGCAGTCCCTGTGACACGCTCACCCCAGGACCTACCATCTTGGTCTAGCAAGTTCCTCCTCAGCCTTCAGTTGTCAGCATTTCTTGACCCAGAAGGACTTCTCAAATGCCACCCGACTAGCTCTTGATTTTGACTGGGTCAATCACTCCAGGTTGAAGACTAGGGCCATGTCTGTACCTCAGTGGGTGAAGGTGTAAGCTGGACCCAAAGCTGAACCACCAGGATGTGTCTCTCTCAGGCTCTGCTCCCCACACCCAGGCATCGATGCACCTGTTCGGTAGCACTAAAAGCAGCTGTGACTGGACTTTATAGTTCTGTGACATCCTCTGGTTAATCTCATTCTCAGAAGCAGTGTGAGCCCCGTTGCTGCTATCCGAATGTGGGGTGCACAGGCGCTCAGTGCGCTCATGCATGGGAATGACTGGGTGAAGAAAATGAGCCAGCAGTCCTCAGTGGTGCAGGAGGGGGTTTGCTATCCGAATGTGGGGTGCACAGGCGCTCAGTGCGCTCATGCATGACTGGGTGAAGAAAATGAGCCAGCAGTCCTCAGTGGTGCAGGAGGGGGTGGACTGTGCTTCCCGCTCCCTAGCTCCTCAACTTCTAACTTCTGGTTTGGGGGTGGGGCAGGGTTCAAAGGTGAGCGAGACCACTGGCGCAGCGGGCGGACCATCTGCATCAAGACCCACGAGAGCGGCCAGAAGGAGATCGAGGCTTTCGACGCGGCCATCCTGCTCATCCGCAATCCCTACAAAGCCCTCATGGCTGAGTTCAACCGGAAGTATGGAGGCCACATAGGCTTTGCCGCCCATGCCCACTGGAAGGGCAAAGGTACTGCTGGGGACCAGGGAGAGGAGCCTGGGGCAGGGCGAAGCGGGGTGGGGCGGGGTCATGGTGTGGGGCACATGACCCAATGGTGACCATGGTGACCAATGAGCGGTGATCGCTCTAGGAGAAATGTAGGGCGCATGCACTGCCACAGCTCGCTGGGTGGCTAAGCCCCTACCCCACCTGCTGCTGAGTCCATCAGCTAAGGATGCCAGCTGTCTAGTGAGATTTGGTTGGTTCAAGTCCCAGCCCTTCTACTTCTTGGCACAGCTCTTAACTTTCTGGACTTAGGTTTCCCCAGCTATAAAAGGGGATGATAAAATTGTGGGGTGCAAGTGGCTACACCTTTTATACTCATTATGGTTATGGAGATGTTGCCAGTAAAATTCAGGCCTCTCCTGAGTGGGGGTGGGAGGACAGGGCCTAACAGCTCTTGTACCCAGCATCACTATAGTGAGCACACCAGTAGCTCTGGTCTGTAGGGCTCAGAAATATTAATAATCTGCTGGTCTCCCCCAGCTGGCCAGTGGGTGTAGGTTCAAAGTGACCTGGGTTTGACAGCCATTCATTCCATAGATGAAAGGCCAATGCAGATGGCTGGGCAGTTGCAGAAACACAGAAGTCAGCCTCGGCTTCTGGCATCCCGAGTATCCTGAACTCTGTGGGAAGAAGTCATATCTAGTTTCTGGTATCCTGAGTGTCCTGAACCCTTCCAGGTCTCAAGACCCACATTGATTCTTTGAGGCTCTCCATACCTCTCAAGAGACTCATTCTAACTGAACATTTGAGAAAGGGTCAACTTCATAATCTCTAAAATAATGACCGCATTTAAAAGCTGAGACAGGGACTGGAGAGATGGCTCAGTGGTTAAGAGCACTGGCTGCTCTTACAGAGGACCTGGGTTCAGTTCCCAGCTCCTACATGTCTGCTAACAACCATCATTAACTCCAGTTCCAGGGCACCTGATGCCCTCTTCTAGCCTCCATGGGTATTGCACAACACAGTGCAGTAACGTACATGCAGGCAAAACACACAAACATGACACAGGTGCACTTACTTACATGAAGGCAATACACACATACACATAAAATAAAAATAATAAATAAAATATTAAAAAAAACTTTTAAAAAAACATTCAAAAGCTGGGAAAACCCAAGTTCAAGAGG
>NW_008352136.1:326742-328434 GCF_000622305.1 Nannospalax galili
GGAAGCAGTGCTCCTGGAGCCCAAGGAAGGTACCAAGCTGGCCTGGGCGAAAAGGATCAGGAAGCAGCACTGGTTCCCCAGGTGTCTGGGGACCCAAGACCAGGAATGGCGCAGGGCCCAAACCAGGAGCAGAGAACAGCGGGGGAGATGGAAGGGCGAATGAGGCCAGGGGAGTCAAGGTGCGGAGGGCTCCGTGATAGACCCACCCCAAGAGGCCTGAGGTTAGGAGAGCAGGCCAGGAGAGTTAGCCGGTGGTGCAGGTCCAGTGAAGCAGAGAGAGGTGAGGGCGGGGCCGGGTCCAGAGGCAGTGCTCCTGGGGCCCAAGGAAGGCACCAAGCCAGTCCGGGTGAAAAGGATCAGGAAGCAGCACTAGCTCCCCAGGTGTCTGGGGCCCCAAGACTAGGAATGGCACAGGGCCCAAGCTAGGAGTAGAGAACAGCGGGGGAGATGGAAGGGTGAACGCGGCTGGGGGAGTCAAGGCGCAGAGGGCTGCGCGATAGACTTACCCCAAGAGAGACCTGAGGGCAGGAGCGGTTATGGAACTTTTCCAGGGTAAGAGAAAGAGGAAGGATTGCTGTTCACTGGGTAGGAAGTTAGTCACTAGGGGATGAAGGGGATGCTGCAAGCAGTATGCAAGCACAGGGACCTAGATTTGATCCCAGCACCCACATAAAAAGCCAGGATGGTGACATGGTGATCCCAGCACTGGGGAGACAGAGACAGGAGTATCCCTGGGGCTTTCTGGCCAGCCAGCCTGGCTGAATCTGCAAGCCCGAGGTTCAGTGAGAGACCCTACCTAAAAAAAATAATGTGGATGGCTCCTGAGGGACAACATCCACCACTGACCTCTGGCATACTCACACGCATGTACCCCACACATGTATACACAAACAAAGTAGACACCAGACTTGGGGAGGTGATGAAAGCATTTATGAGTCTGAATCATATCTATTAATTTTGTGCCATTTTTGAATACGTTATATTCAGTAAAACTGAAGAGAGAAAAGAGCTTTCCTTCTTCTTTTTTCTCCTTTTTCCTTCTGTGACAGAGTCTTGCTATGTAACCTAGGCTATCCTTGAATTTTTCATCATCCTGCCTCAGATCCCCATGTGCTGGGACTATAGGTGTGAGTGAGCAGGCTAGGCAAAAAGAAGTTTTCCAAAGAAGTGCAACCGGGATTTGAAACTGAGGAACCTTTGGGGCCCACGCCTTTGAGCACTGAGCTGTGATAACAAAGTAGACAGGCTCCTCAACCTACAATAGCTCAGCTTGGGATGTTGCCATTGCACAGTGGCACCGTGGTCTACCCCATGCAGCAACTCCATTTCCCACTTTCAGTAGTGTTCAGTAAGTCACAGGAAACATACAACCTAGGCTGCCAGCTTTAGGCTGCCTGAAGTGTTCTGCACACTTTTAATGTAAGCCAGGCCAAGCTGGGAGGTTTGGTAGGAGAGGTGTATTCATTTTATTATTTATTTATTTATTTATTATCTTTGATGTGCATGAGTGTTTTGTCTACATGTATGTAAGTGCACCACATATGTACAGTGCTTGAGGAGGCCAGAAAAGAGAATTGGATCCCTTGGAACTGGAATTACAAATAGTTGGTAGCTGTCATGTGAATGCTTGGAATCAAACCCAAGTCCTCTGCAATAGCAAACAGTGCTCTTAACCGCTTCGCCATCTCTCAG
>NW_008352136.1:329025-344530 GCF_000622305.1 Nannospalax galili
TACTCCTTCTCACAGTGGTAGAATCTGAGACAGAGGGTGACATTTTTCAACCGTTGCCAGGAGTAAAGAGGCCTCCGCATATTTATATGGAGAGGAATGGAGATCGAACCCTGGTCAGAGCCAAGCTGAGCTGTCTGTGGGTACAGATGGCAGGATTGCATTGTAGAAGTACAGGTCATGCTTTAAGGATCAAGTCCCCAGTGCCCAGGCTTCACCCTGTTTCAGGACTGGCTTGGACATCAGGAACCATGAAGCCCCTCAGTTCCTTTCAAAGTATACAAGCAGAACTGAGAACCCGATCCTTTCCTCACTAATTAGGAAACTGAGGCCCAGAGAGGCAGAGACTGCCAAGGTCACTGGGATACACAGTGACCAGACAAGCCAGAAATCCTCTTCCCAGGCCTCCTGGGGTTCAAGGGAAGAGAGAGGTGCCAATTGACACTGAGCAATCATTGTCTCAAGCAAACCCTCCAGGAACCAGGGAGGTGAGAAAGCTGTCGGGGTAGCAGGAAGTGTGCAGCACTTCCAACCCAGGCAGCACCATGCTGGGATTCCAACCCAGGCATCGATTAACCCTCAGGCTCCACTTACCCAAAATACACCCCTCTTCTGATGAGTTCCCCGTTCTCTCTCATTCCCAGCAACTACCTCTCCTGCCTTTTTTCTTCTTGTTTAAAGCAGTTGGACCCAGCTCTAGTTTCATTTCTGTGTCTGTGATAAAATACCCTGAACAAAAGCAACTTAGGGAAAAAAGGAAGACATTGGCTTACAGTTCCAGGTTAGAGTCCTTTCTTTGTGGGAGCTGAGGCAGAAACTTAAAGCATCATATCTACAATCAAGAGCAAAGGGAGAAAAGCATATGGAGTCTTGCTTTCTTGCCTAAGCTCAACTAGTTCAGGGTCCAGTGGAGGAAATGTGCTGCCTACAGTAGGCTGGATCCAGTAACAACGACGACAGTTCCCCGAACATGGTACAGACTAACCTGATTTAGATAATTCCTCAACTGAGACACTCTCCCCAGGGGAATCCAGGTTGTGTCAAATTGACAGTTAAAACTAACCAGCACAGGGACTGGAGCAATGGCTCAGCAGTTAAGAACACTTGTTGCTCTTGCAGAGGACCCACATAGTGGCCAGTAGCCATCTATTACTCCATTTCCAGGGGATCCGACTTCCTCTTCTGGCCTCCTCTGGTACTGCATGCACAGAGTGCACTTACACACACAGACAAAACATAAAAAGTAGATGCACATAAAAGTAATTAAAACATCGAAACAAAAATCCTAACCAGCACAGGCCCAGACCAGCAAAGGGAGAAGAGCTAGGGTAGACTGGACCAAGAGGATAAGATAGAGGGCTGGACCACCACTCTTAGCTCAGTGGGGGACAGACTAGTCCCAGCACCCTCTCTCAGACTGACTCAGGTCTTCAAGGGCCTTAGCAAAGAGCTCCCCAGCACACAGAGCCTCCCCACTCTGCCCTGCCAGTCCTCTCCTTCGAGACTCTTGCTCTGAATCCCTGAACCAGCACTACCTAGGGAGCTCATTAACCATGCAAATTTCTAGACCTGCCCAATCAGAAACTTTGGGGGGTGAGGCCTGCTCTCTGCATTTTCACAAGCCTCTGAGGCCCTTCCTAATGGACCTAGGTTCCCTACCTAAACCCTCAGTGCTGGGGAAGGCCACACAAGCATCACCTGTAAGATTTCAGAATCTGTGTTTAACCAGATTTTCCAGGGGTTTTGATGCTCTTTATGAGTTTGAGAACTGCTTTGGGAGAGCTTTAATGTCACCTGGACAGACAATGAAAGGGTCATCTAGAAGAAACAGGGGTCACCTAGCTTCTGAGCCTTCCCACCCCACCATACCCCAGCCCCCCCCCATAGCTGAGCTGAGGCTCCCACCTGCCCCTCCCCCCAATTCTATAATGTTAATTTTACAACCCTTCTGGAGCAGGTCCAAAGCAAAATTTTGTGTGATATGATTATACAAGGTGAATTGTCCTGGATCTGTTTAATGAAACAGGTACAGTGCTTAATGATTCTGTGGGGAATTGGCACAGAAACACTATTAATCAGGTCCTGATTTGTCCTGACTAGAAGATGGAGCGGAGACGGCCAGCCTGTGCCCAGCCAGGCACACCTGCGTGGTTGTTCTGGCAGAACTGTTGCTCCTTACTGTGGCTGTTCATAGTGCCTTTATTACCAGGTTCGTGGGCGCTGATCAGTTACCAGGAACCGTGAGCTAATTCAGAGCTTTGGTTTCCATTTCCATTCTTCTTTGCAGCAAAGTGATTTAGGCGCTTTGAGAAGTGGGGATTTGGGGTGGCGTGGGCGAACATCTGCTGTGGAACAGCTCAGAGCAACTTGGGAATCTGATGTGGAGGGAGGCTCCAGTCGGCAGGATGGGCATGTGAACAGGTCTCAGGTGAGGCTGAGGGCCAATGCCAGCAGGAATCACATAAGATTCAGCATCTTCTACACCAGGTACCCTGTCAGGATCTTGACTTCTCAGAGATGCCCACTGATAAGTAGGTAAACTGAGCTCAAGGAGACTAAATAGCATCTCCAAGGTCATTTCTGCTCAGTGGAGAGGAGCTGCATTCCAGTGCCAGCCGTCTGACTGGAAAGTCATTGATGAATTGCCCCTGTGCCTCAGCCAGCATCCAGAAGGCACAGGTACAGCAGGTACATGAGGAGGCAGCTACCCAGGGAAAAAGCAGCTGCTGATGGGATTGGATGCTTTTAATGGAGGTGTTGGGATGACTAACGGGAGCTGGGCTCAGCTTAGGACAGGCATATGTTTGAATTCCGCCTCTGATACCCACCATAACTCTAGCAAATATCTTCAAGCTGGTCAGAAGTGGCCACATCTAAAGTCTAGACCTGTGGCATGCTATGTGATAAGAGTCATCCCCACCTGATTTTCTCCTGGGAGAGTAGCAGCTGTCCTGAGTCACCACACATGCTGGGAGGTGACGTGGAAGTGGGGAGAGGCTGACAAAGGGAAACAGCCCCCATGCATGTTAGACTTTTCCTAATCGTCGGCATTCATCTGCTCTTAACCCATTATAACAGCACGGGCCCAATTAGTCAGATGCCTTGTAAATATTCTATTTTAAGAAGAAAAAATAATCTGTCACCAGCATAAATATTTCCCAAGCAGCTGTGGGGTTCCAGGAGGAGACTGGGGGAGAAGAGTCTTGCCATAGATTCTGATGTGTTGTGTAAAGAAAAGCAGCCCTTTATCACGGTGCAATTTGGTGGTTGGGAATTGCAGTTTAGTTCAGCAGCCATTCTCGAAGCTCCTGCTGAGTATAAGGCATAAAAGGAAGTGAGATGAGGCTGCTGGTGACTGGGAAGCATCAGGGCCTGAATGGGCATGTGGATCTGGATGGTGCTTCCCTGCTGTGTGACCTTGACCAAGTCACTTCACCTCTCTGAGTCTGTTTCCTTCCCAGAGATGAGTGCATAAAAAATCTTTTCATCTTGGGGTAGCTGGTAGGACTCAATGAGACAGTGAATACCCATCACCCAGCAAGGGATTAGGACTTACATTTTTAAGCTCCCTAACCAAACTTGGGGGACTCGAGGATCCTGGTTCAATAAATCAGTAACTCCTGTTGCCCCCTCTGGGGGATGCTGGGGAGTGGAGCACCATTGTTCCTGCCCTGGGGTCCTGCAGCGTGGCTCAGGGCTGACCTGATCCCAGCATCCCCAGCACCCATCTTCTGCAGTTTTCCTGCTTCTTCCTCCTCTGAGCCTCTGCAGCTGAGTGGCTGCCTCTCCTCACCATCCTTTCTAGAACTCCCCCAAGGAGCTTCCCAAGCTTCAGGCAACCTGTCTTTCAAGTCAAGTGACCCCAAAGGTACCCTGCCAGTTTGGCAACCATACAGCCTGTCCAGTCACATGACAAGCAGCAAGAAGAAACAGTATGTGGCAATTTATTAGAGTAGAGAGCCACAGAACAGGATAGGTAGTTGTGTTTAAACCCTGCTCTCCAATAGCTCAAAGACTGCTGGAGAGAAGGGCATGTAAACAGGGTTACCACAGTATCAGTGCTGCAGTCATAGGGGGGAAAGAATCAGGGCTGCAGAGCCCAGAGGGAGCCTCTGTCCGAGCCTGGGGAGCTGGTAAAGATGACATCTTGCCTGAGATCAGGAGTGATCTCAGCCAGCTTTAGTGAGCAGCTAAGTGCTAACAGCCTTTTTAGCACAGGGCAAAGCCATTTGTGCTCTGCCAAATGCTCTGCCCCACACTGTTACAACAGCCTGTCGTTCTCCTTGAGTACAGGTTGTTACTGCATACAACACCATGGTAGCAAAAGGCCCACATCAGACTAGATCTCCCTATCTAACCCTGCTTTGCTTTTTACATGAGTGACCTTGAGAAACCACTCACCCACTTCAGTTTCCTGTTCTGTTAAATGATGACCATGATGAAACTTGACCTCATAAGGTCATAAGGACTAAGTGGAGATACCACCTATCCATATGAGTGTAGTTATTAATGCATAATCACAATGCAGAAAGCACCTTTACAGTTAATAAATGAATGGGAATTATATTCCTATATGTTTACATAAATTATACATAGTATAGGGACTCAGCAGTTAAGAGCTACTCTTGCAGGTGACCTGGGGTCTGTTCCCAGCACCCATCTGGCAGTTCACAACCACCTGTAACTCCAGATCCAGAGAATCTGACGCCCTCTTCTGGCCTCTGTGGGCATTGCACACATGTGGAACACATGCATAAATGCAAACACTCATGCACATAATTTAAAAAATTAAATCTGGAAAACTATATACAATAAATGCATTATTATATATAAATCCTATAATTTGCATAGTGTATACATATATTTACCTTACAAGTAGTATAGCATAAGTATGTATATATACATATATATATATATGTTGTGTGTTATTGTATAATTTTCTTTTTTTTGAGACAGGATCTCATGCAGCCCAGGCTGGCCTCAAGCTATGTAGCCAATAATGGCCTTAAACTTCTGATCCTCCTGTCTCTAGACCTCTCAAGTGCTAGGATTATAGGTGTGCACCACCACGCCTACTTTATGTGGTGCTGGAGCTCAAACTCAGGGTTTCACAAATGCTAAGCACTGACTGTGCTAAATCCCCAACCCTTCATTGTGTAATTCTGAACTGCATATTATTTCTGTATCTTCATACTCTGGTAGCATCTATTTATGTGTTATGAGCTATTCGTGTATAGAGCTGTGCCTGGCATGCACCAGGAACAAATATACAGACTTGACTGCTCCCAGAAAACGGGTATCACTGGGCTTACAGCCAAGACAGATTGAGAGATCTAGAAGGTGTATCACCTGCTGATCCTGGCTGTCCACTGACCTGTCGATGTTTCCACAGAGTGGCCTGAGTTCGTAAGAAACTATGCCCCCTGGTGGGCGACGCACACACTGGACTGGCTCAAGTTCGGCAAGAAGGTGCTGGTGGTTCACTTTGAGGACCTGAAGCAGGACCTGTTCGTGCAGCTGGGTCGTATGGTCAGCTTGCTGGGTGTGGCTGTCAGGGAGGACCGGCTGCTGTGTGTGGAGAGCCAGAAGGATGGCAACTTCAAGCGCTCAGGGCTGCGCAAGCTGGAGTATGACCCATACACGGCCGACATGCGCAGAACCATCGCGGCCTACATCAGGATGGTGGACACAGCCCTGCGAGGCCGCAACCTCACTGGGGTGCCAGATGACTATGGTCCGAGATGATGTGGTAGCCTGGAGAGGGGCAGGACTCAAGATGCCCCCGTGATCCCACTGAGCTGGCCTCCCTTTGGCTTGGAGACAGCCCTGAGCTCCTGTCTGCCTTGAGTGAGGCCCCTCAGAGGCACATGCCCTCCCCTGGAGATGTGGGCTGCCAGCTCTGAGGAGTTCCCTTCACACAACAGCTTTCCTATCATTGCTACTGGTGGGAGGAAGGCTGTGTCATGGAGACTCACTAACTGCCCCCACAGTGATTGGGGTGGGAGATTTCAATGTGACAGCTGAAGGTTGGCTATAAGCAATGACCCTCCAGCTGACTATGTAGCCCCCTCTCCCTCCCCACTGGCAAGCACTGGCTCTGACCTCTCTCAGTCCACCTCTGTGTAGAAGACAGGACCTGTCTCTGTGGCCTCAACTTTCTAATGTTCTGGGCAGAGTTGGAAGACTGGTACTTGGCAGCACTGTGGGAACTATCCCCGGGGAGGCCACACCACATTTGAGATCTAAACTGGGTGCCTTTCCATCCCCCAGGGCTCAAGTCCTACCTTTTGCTCCCCATAGTGTGCCTGGGGGAGTAACTTTGGGGTCCTTGGTCCCTGATCCTCTTCCGGTCCCTTAGGCACCAAGGATTATCTCGGCAGGCCAGCCACATGCCATATACAGAACCCTGGTGACCCATCTCTCCAGGGTGGGGGGTCCAACACATCCATCCTACACTGCCCTTCCGACCCATTAACAAGGGGGTTCCTTTACTATCCATGGGGATAGAACAAGAGTACTCCGAGCCAGAGGGAGCCGCACCCACGAGAGTCCCCCTATCCTCTGAGCCATCAGCCTCTCTCCCTTTGCTTGTAGCCCAACAGGGCCAGCCACCCCCATACTGGGGACCCTTGAAATGGGGTAACAAATGGCTCTCCATTTCCATTACACCGCTGCTCTCTCGATGCTGAGACACCAAACCAAAGGATTTCTGACCACCTGAGTTGCTGATCATGTTTTTAAAGCATGTATCCAGGTCTCGTTACCCCACCTCAGATTCCCATGGCTTCCCCTCCAGCCCACATCTGTACTGTTCCCATCACATAGACACAAAAGCCATAGTCACAACCCCCTTGCTCTTCTGTGTGGAGCAGCCCCCCTGCAGTCTTGGGGTATAGACAAGCACTTGTTCCCATCTAGCCAAGGGACTCTGGAGAAGGCGCATGAAAAGAGATATATTTTTTTAAGAGGACTATGTCTAACACATTCCGCCCCTCGGACACTGGCCATGCAAAATGAAGGGCCAGGACTGGACCTGCTTCCCTTCTCTGATGCCCTCATCTGGAGGGTTTGGGCCACCCCAGGGCTCGGCCGGGGGCTCTGAATGTATTTTGTACGTATCTCTCCCCGCTCCCCCAGGCTAATTTCTAGTCTTTCACAAGGCAGTAAAGGGCCTGGCCTCTTCTCCTGCTTGGAGGTTGCCTCTTTCTGGGAGACTCTGGGTCCAGGACCTGGCCATTTCCTTGCTGGTGGTCACCTCTGGCCACGAGCTTTCTGTCTAAAGATTCCTCAGGTCAACACAATCATTAAAGGAGAGTTTTGTTGATAATTCTACCATGTGGTAGTGTTGTGTATGGAGCATTCAGATGAGAACTTTTCTGTGTTGGGAGAGTGGGGGAGAGAGAGAATGTCCAGGAAAGGGCTGAGGTGCTGGGGACTTTTCCTAGGCATAGGGAGGGAAGGCTTTAGTGTTGCCACATAGGTGGTAAGGTGGAGGGGCAGCTGAGAGAGAAAAGACAGGGAGGGTCTCCCACCCAGTGTCCGGGGGGCACCAACATGGGGATCCAGAAGGAGTGTCTCAAGGGTTGAGTGTGAGGAGGACAGGGTCATTGGGGGAGGAAGCGTTGGCAATGGAAACCGTGCTGGATGGATGAGGCCCCAAGCCACACTCTGGCTTAAGCCCACCCTGTCCTGGTCACAGACAGAGTGAAAGCCTAAACCCTTGAACCTGAGTCGCAGCTAAATCCTGATTACAGACTATGCCTAGACCATAGACATTTAGTGATCCATAATCAATCCTGGTTTCACCCTGATCCCTTATCCAAACTCCACATTGATTGAGTCCCAAGGCTGATCCTATGCATACTGAGCCCTGACCCTAATCATTTGACCACCCTCTATCCTGAGTCATAGGTTAAGCTCTGGCCTGCCCTCAAACAAATGACCCAGCCTTAATCGCTGTCACCTGACTCTGACTGAAGACTGAATCACAGTCCTGGCTTGGGAGGAGTCTTAACTTTGGTCACTTGTGCCTTGACTTGATCTCATATCAAGACTTGACTGGTCCTGGTGGCCTAGTCCTGAACCAATGTGCTACCTCTCTAAGATCTGTGTCATCAAGGTTCTGGTACCCCAACTCCAGGAGTGAGGGAAGTCATGTAGTGTCTAGTTGGCCTGGTTTCTCCTCTGGGGACCTCAGGGAGTCTTCAGCATCCACACACTACACAACCTACTCCTCAATGTCCCAGTCATCAGAGGGCCTCCACTGGCACAAAAGTGCGTCCAGCCAGAGGTGAGGCTTGGATGCAAAGGGGAAACCCCTTTCACAGTCACTGCCTGCTCCAATTGTTTTTTTTTTTTTTAATTTTGTGTGAGTGCTTGCCTGCATGTATATAAGTGTGCCTATGTCATGACCCACTGAGGTCAAAAGAGGATGTCAGATTCCTTGGAACTGGAGTTACAAATAGTTGTTAGCCACCATGTGGGTGCTAGGAACAAAACCTGGGTCCTCTGTAAGAACAGCCAGTGTTCTTAACCATTGAGCCATCTCCCTGGAATGAAATCTTTATATTCCAGAATCAGAAGGAAGGAAGGTGGCATTCTTTCACTCATTCGTTAACGCATACTTCCTGAATATGTACCATGTGCCAAGACCCTGCTCCCAATTTTAGAGACTGAAGAAGGGCCAGGTAAAATTCTCCCCCTGAAGAGCTCACCTCTTAGCAGATGTCTGTCAGGAGTCAGAGTCTGGGGAGTTGACAGCAAAGAAGGCCCTTGGCAATCGCACCAGCTAGAGATTACTGTGCTCCAAGCCACAGAGATTAATTGCGAAGCTGAGGCCCGCTGTCCTCTCTTTCATTGTGGAAAATGACAGGAAAAAGAGCTGTGGGTCCCAGTGGTTCCCAGTGCTAGGGCATTCAGGCCTGGAAGCTGGGACATCAAGGCTTGGCATCCTGCTGTTCTCCCACAGTAGCTTCAGGCAAGAACAGGCTGATTCCTAGAGTCAATTTCAGATTTCTCCAGGATCCCTGGAAGACAGCTGCATCTCCAGGGACAGTGTGGGAGGAGAGAAGAGGAGAAGGATGCCAGGGGCAGGTCTTTCTGGAACTGTCTTCCTAGCAGAGGCCTAGCCCCTCTTGTTTTCATTTCTCCTCTTCCTCCTCACTGTTTTTGTCTCCCACTCTGTGCTTCGTGTCCCTCTTTGTGGTCTGATCTCCAGCTGCTGGGATGGGGTACCTCTCTCCTCTCTCCTCTCTCACCTTTAAACCTCTTGCTTGCTCCTCCTTTCTCTCTCCCTTTCTCTGTCATCTCTTGGTCTCGTTCTTTATTACTGTTCCAGTTAGGCAAGTGTTTCTCCATCTCTACCCCTTGATCTCCAGCTCTCAGTCTCTCCCCCTTCCCTTCCTCCCTCCCATCCCCATTCTCCTCATCCTGGAGAGTGGGGGCGACTCTGTAGGCACAGTGAAACAAATGTACCTAGGCTGGTAACCAAGGAAGTGGTTTCCTTAGCAACAGAATCTGAAGACACGTGCTGCTCTGCCCTGTCCTTTGGTTTGCTTACTACAGTAAGAGGGCAGAGGGAGAATGAGGGAGGAAGGAGGGAGGGAGGGAGGGAGGGAAAATGAGAGGGACAGAAGAAGAAGACATAAGGCCTAGAGCCTCAGTATGTCTGCTGTCGTCCCTCATAGGAGGGGACAGTGGTCTAGCACCATTCAGTGCCTGACACCTTGGGACCACTCAAAATATGAGACACAGAGGATGTGACAGCTGAGAGAGGCAAATAAAGGGGGAGGGTGTTTGGGGAGGGCACCCAGAGGACTCCACAGTAAGTTTTGGATGTGGAGAAAAGACAAGAAGGGCAAACAGGAGTCCCCAAGCTCCAGACCTGCCCACCCCCCAATGGGGGCAGGGAACCTATGACTGAATGAGAGAACACAGTGAGAGGAGCAGGAAGGTGTTGGGGAGGGGTCTAGAGAAGGATGCAGAAAACTCCTTCAGTTCTCCCTTTGGAGTTGGCCAGGAGAAAGAACCCTGGGAGCCAGGAATTGCCCCTGAGTAGGGAAGGATGGGGAGGGAGGAGGGCCTCAAAGAACTTGGGATACAAAAGTTGGTGACAACTCTTGAATTGATGCTAGAAAACATGGCAGCCCATTTGGAAGGTGGAAGAGGCAGAAGAGGATGGGAGAGACAGAGAGTAAGAGAGATTCATTGACTTGGCATTTTTTACCACTAGGGAAATGAAAATATGTTCACTTTTGGAGAAAGGAGAAGGAAGAGGCACAAAGCGCCCACTGCACGAAAGCCTGTGCAGCTATAAATAACCAGCTCAAAAGAACACATCTGTCAAGATGCATTCTCTTCCAGAGAGAGGGTCTCCCATTCTGGTTGCTTTTCACATGGCTCAGAGGGATGTATGAGAGATGGGGCCAAGGGCAGAAAGCTGATCACGCTGACATGGAAACCTACCCCACCCACCTTCTCTCAGAAAAACAAAGCCTGTGGGTAGGGAGAGCATTAAACTGGGGAATAATCATATCCGTCCTTTGCAAAGCAACATGTTTATCGTGTTTGTGAATTTACTATTTCCCTTCAATTTATAGCCTTCCATCTGTCAACATTCAGAGTCGGGAGATGCCTGGAAAGGAGGGTATTCCTCAGAACACAGAGGAGGGAGGGATGGTGAACTATTCCTGGCCCTGCCCCATCCCTTCCAGGCCTCTCATCTCAAAGGTGGCCAGTTATCTGAGCAAGACCTCACAGCCTTGTCTCTAATTGAAAGGAGCAGGCCTTGCCAATGGAGTGGGCTGCAGCTAACTGTGGGGACTGAGCAGGCAGTGGAGAGACAAAGGCAGGAGCACTCCCAGGGAGTGTCCTTCATGTGTCCCAAGGTGAAAGGCTATAGTAGGAGGGAGTCTCTGGTGAGGCCCAAGGTGGGCACCCAGTTGTTACTATGGCCACAAAGTCTTCTGAACGCAGCATGGCCACTGATCTCCAATCTTCTAAAGCCAAAACACTGGGCTTGGGGGGTCCCAAAACTCCCTGGGTATAGGGACTGCAGCAATAAAAGGGTGGGAATGATCTTGCCGGTTTGACGAAGCATTGTGGGTATGTCACCAAGGCATTTTCCTGCATCCTTCAAACTCACATGGTATCCGGCACAAGCTGAGTATAGAGAAGCTCCTCCTGAGTGCTGACCATCCAGTGAGTGACTGGAGGAAGCTGGAAGGCTCCTGGGGGTCCTCAGTCAGCAGTTAGAGCAAGCCTGCATTCAACCTTGGCTGCCTAGAATCTGATCCCAAGCAACACTTAAATCTTTCTTCCTCTAGCCCTTTACTTGAGCTCCCTAAACTCACAGTGTTGGGCAGCCTACTCATTCTGGTCCCCAAGAGCCAACAGTACACATCTCCCAGGTCGGCAGTGACGTTACTCCAATAGCTTGACACAGATCCTGTGGTAACAGGTATACCATGGGAGCTAGCAAATGCTACAGATCAGATGTTTGGTTTGGGGGTCAGACAAGGATTTGCCTATCCCCCATACTGCACAAAGCAGTGGCTAACGGCTGAACTTCCTTAGGACTGGGTTCAAGCGCTTCCTCTCCCAGGCTGCCTCCCAGGCTACAAAGACCAGGCTCAGCTTCTCCTCAACCTTCTTGATCATGTCTCTAGATGTGACTATATTTGTGACCACTTTAGAATTCTGAGGCATGTGTCATCTATGTGCATAAGTGTTTGTGTACATGTGTGTGCACAAATACACAGGTGTGCATGAATGCTGTGTGCATATGTGTGGATGTGTGCTTGTGTGCCTGAATACATGCTTGTACATTGTATGTATGTGCATGTGCATGGGATATGCCATATGTGCATATGTATGCATCTATGTGTGCATGTGGGTATGTGCATGTTTTTGTGGGTGTGCATGCATACCCATGTGTGTGTCTCCCGAGATGTGAACTCCATTAGTGTGAAAACTTTCTTCTTGCATTTCTGGATGTCTCTTGGCACTGACTAGGTGATGAGTAAACACTCACTTAATGAAAGAAGACGTGCCCCCGTGGCATTTGGCATCCACCATTAGATTTAAGCATTTGAAGTCTATGGAAGGAAAGATCCGCTGACCAGACATCGGCCAGGGAGAAAAGGGGGTGAGAAATGGTGGTTACAGTGATGTCAACGGCTTGTTTGCTAGGTACCAATTACAGGCAGACAGATGCCAGACCTTCCCATGTTTAACGTCACCAAGTTATCCCCAGAACCTGGGAGGCAGGAACACTCTATCCTCTCCATTCTATGTCAGGAAAGCCAAGGCTCAGAGAGGTGAAGTAACTTGGTCAAGATTGCACAGCTTGAAGACAATGGGCAGCCTGGTTTGAGAATCTACATATTTAATCATGTACTGCATTGTAGGTACAGAGAAGAGAGGTCAGAATCAAGGAGGAAGCTGTGGGTCTGGCAGGATGCTGGGGAGGAATGTCCAGCGGGGGCGGGGGGGAGCGGATTTCTGCTGAGGAGGAAGGTGCTGTGGCAGGGCAAGGGAAGGAGACACATCTGACACAACATTGATGTTTCTGGGAATACTTGGATCTCTGGGACCTAAGTTGGGAAATGAGATTCATTCAATCCAATAGTTTCCATATAAGCATAATAGAGCCTTAGCTTCCCAACCAGGAAGTCAGGAGGCATTCTTGGTTCTTACTACAGTGTGTGTGTGTGTGTGTGTGTGTGTGTGTGTGTGTGTGTGTGTGTGTTGAGGGGGAATGTTTGCTGGCATTCAGTAGGCAGAGACCAGGAATGTTTCTCTTCACCCCACGGTGCATAGGACCCATGGTTAGATGACATGGAGACAGGGCACTCTGACTGCAGCAGGCTCAGGGCTGGCCTCTGCGTTCTTAGCTGTGCAAGGATGGCTTATAGGTTCCCATGATAACTACCAGGCAATGATGTTGGATTCCACTGCTCACTGCTTTTCTGCAATTCTGTCCTCTTTGCTCCTGACCTCAACCCCAATTCATCGAAAAATGAGAACTCCTTCCCCAGGAGGGTGTGCCAGAGATGAAAATGTGGCCTTTTTTCTGATGACACGGAAGAGGGCAATTTGGGTGGGGACAGAAAAGAGGAAAAGAAGGACTCAAAACCACAAAGGGCTGGAGAGATGGTTCAGAGGTTAAGTGCATTGGTTGTTGTTGCAGATGACCCTGAGTTTGGTTCCCAGCACCCACAGGGTGGCTAATAACCAACCATCCATAACTCCAGTTCCAGGAGATCCAACGCTGTCTTCTGGCCTCTGTGGACATTCACACACATGGTACACTTTCATACATGAAAGCAAAAACTCATACACATAAAAATAAATTTAAAACTTAAAACATAATTTTTAAAATTCACAAAACCCAATTACCAGACTCGGAAGGGACTGGGAAGGGAGGTGGCCACCAGTTTGGAAATCTGACAAAAACCATGAGTTGTTGTCTCAGAAAAAATGTGTACACAGTTTTATATGTAGTCTTGGAGAACATTTAAACCCCTAGAGGGCCTAGGGATGTAATTTGGTTCATACTGCATCAAAACCCTGGGCTCCAGTCCCAGGACCACATAAACTGGGGGTAATGGTACATACCTATAATTCCAGCACTCGTGAGGCAGAGTCAGGAGGATCATGAGTTCAAGGTCATCCTCAGCTATAGTGAGTTCAAGGCTAGCCTGGACTACATAAAAGCCTGTCTCAGAACACCAAAAATAATAAATTCTTAGGGACTAAATTAGAAAATTAGATCCTTTAATGCAGTGGTACCCCAAATTGGGACAGTGTACTTCTGTCTTTAGCCAAAAATTGAGAGTGTGACCATGATCTCTAACAGATCTTCCCATGCAGCTGTGAATTTGTGCCCTAGGAAATGGATAGCAAACTCTGGAGATATATCTGGTCTTCACAACAGAAGGAAGGGAGGTGCTCCTGGCATGGGGTGGATAGAGGCCAAGTGTCTAACTCAACATCTTACAATGGACCCAGCAGCCCATCATGACAAAGGATGATCTCACCCAAAAAGGCTGTGGTGTGGAAGTTGACACAGCCAGGCACAACATGAGAAAAGAGAGCCGCTCAGGACCAGGCAAAACACCTCTAACACCCAGCAAACCTGACTTTACATGTGGGCTTAGCTGGGTGACTCTCCTAGTTAGCTCCAGCTATCAACACTTGCCCCAGCTCAGAGTTATCTGAGGGAGTCTCAGTTGGGGGATTGCCCTGATCAGGTTGGTTCAAATGACAAAAGCCAAACGCAAAGAGAATCAAGTAGCAAGACAGAGTGACTCATCACACAAAGTTCCTCATAAGATTAACAGCCAATTTCTCATCAGAAAACATGAAGGCCAGAAGTCAGTAGGATAATCAGAGATGCTCCTCAAAGCATGATGTGCATCAAATTACCTCACCCAAAAGAATCCTTTTTTAAAAAGTTATCTATTATTTTTTACTTTATGTGTATGAGTGTATTGTGTACATGTATGTGAGTGCACCCATGTTGTGCAATGCCCACAGAGGTCAGAAGAGGGCATCGGATCTCCTGAAACTGGAGCTACGGACAGTTGTTAGCTAGCCACCATGCAGTTCCAGGAGCTGAACCCGGATCCTCTGCAAGAGCAGCCAGTGCTCTTAACCACTGAGCCATCTCTCCAGCCCACAAATTATCTTCTAAATAACTATTTGTAAGCCCACAAATTAGTGCTGTTGTCCACTTTGATCAGAGAAGATTCTTTCTGCAGTGACTGTACAGAGTCATAGTTGGTCAAAGTGCTAAGAATAAATGACTGTTGACTGCCCAGCGGTAGATGAGGATCTATATCACTCCTTCCAAGGCTCAGGGTACATCGTGCAAAAGGGGAAGGAAGAATGCTGGAAGTTGGAAGAAGAGGGATCAGTGAGAAACTCTGGCACTGGCCATGACATGGTGTCACACTCTTGAACCCACAGGGCCTGTCAACTCCCATTCAGGGAAGGAGAAGTTCTCATGGAGTTCACAACTTCCCTGAGGATGTATACACAATGAACAGTTTATGGGAGAGAGTAAGACAGTTTCTTCAGTGGTGTAGTCGCTGGTAAGGTGCCATGCTCCTGTAAACAAACCCTCACCCATGCGCTAACCCTAATGAAACTCAGTGAGTCACAAAAAAGATCTGATAGAAGGGAGGCTAATTGGGAAGAGGAAGGGCACCAGTGGGAGTAGAGGGGGACCAGAAGGGTGACTGAGGTGGATATGACTGAAATATGTATATATATATATATATGTCATAGTGAAATTTACTATTATGCATAATATATTGCTAATAAAGACATTGAAAATAAAGAAATCCATTCAAAGGTTGCCAGCTTGAGGTGTTAATAGCAGAAGGGACTAGTTGGAGGAAGTCATTCAAATAAGGATCTTTCTCTCTCTCTCTCTCTCTCTCTCTCTCTCTCTCTCTCTCTCTCTCTCTCCCCACACCCACCCAGAAAGTGGGGGGCCCACCCC
>NW_008352136.1:344662-370434 GCF_000622305.1 Nannospalax galili
TCTCTCTCTCTCTCTCTCTCTCTCTCTCTCTCCCTCTCTCTCTCTCTCCCTCACCACAGGCCCAGGAAGCATGGTGAGGACCAACCATGGGTTGAACCATCAGAAACCATGAGCCAAAGCAAAGCTTTCCTCCTTTAAGTTGATTCTTTTCAAATTTGTCCCAGTGACAGAGAGCTGAGTGACAACATATTAAAGTCCTGAAGGGGAAAACACCTGAAAACCTCCCAATCAGGAGTCTGTGCCCTACAAATTATTCCTCAAAAATGAAGAAGTAATGACACTCTGAACAGGAGCTGAGGGAATTCCTTGCTAGCAGACTGCGCCTCCGTAAACACTAACGGCAATCATTCAAGCTGAAATGGGAAGGCACTAGATGCTAACCCAAAGCCATGGAGAGAGAGGCAAATAGGTAGGTAAATGTCATAATTGGTAACCATGGCAACATAGAAGGGAAGAGGGGTGGGGGTTACCTAGGAGAAGCCATGAGTTTCACAGCTTCCAGTCTCTGAAGAGGTTTAGGTTTAAAATCTAAAAATTGTATAAAGATTTATTTTGATTGTTTTTAACTATGTGGACGTGGATGTCTGTATGAACATGTGAGTACAGGTGCCTTCAGAGGTCAGAGGCATCAGATCCCCCTGGAGTTGGAGTTACAGGTAAGTTGTGAGCTGCCTGCAGGTGCTAGGAACTGAACTTGGGACTTCCGGAGGAGCAGTGCTTGCTCTTAACTGCTGAGTCACTTCTCCAGAACCTAAATCTCTAAAAATTTTAGGTCCTTTTTTTCAGTCTTTTTGAGACAGGGTCTCCCTGTAGCCCCAGCTGTCCTGGAACTCACTATGTAGACCAGGCTGGCCTTGAACTCACAGAGATCCGCCTGCCTCTGCCTCCCAAGTGCTGGGATTAAAGGCGTGCGCCACCACGCCCCGCAAATTTTTAAGTTATTTTTAACACAATGCTGACCAAACAAAACCCATTTGCAGGTTCCATATGACCTCAAGTTCAGTGGGCTTAGGACACTTGAGAAATTTCCTAAGAACTTACACCTTAGCCATAATCTTCCCTCTGCCCCCTGAGAAGTTGGTGAGCCCAAAAGTGACCCAGCAGGTGGCCATGGATGGATGCCCCAGCTGGAGGTAATACCTGGTCTCTCAGAGAAACAAAGCCTTAGAGGGAAGGTTAAAACTTTCTGCCCCAGAGATAGAACCCTCAGGGTCACTCTGAACAGGGCCTTCTAAATCTTTAAAGGACAGACTTGCCCTCTATATATGGCTATAGACTATGCACTGCAGAGCTAGGAAGCCACTAGCCCAAAGTCACACAGATTGAACATTACATATGACATTTGGGGAAGACTTATGTGTCTCAAAGATGGGTACCTTGTCTACTTTGCAAACAGGTGGCATATGGCTGTGGAAGAGCTTCCAGAAGGGGTTTGTGTGGTCTCAGATCCACTCCCTCATCCCTAAGCAGGTGGGCCTGCAAAACAGTCCCAGAGAGAGGACACTAGCCTTGGAAGAATCAGTACTAAGCCTTTCCTTTACAGGGTACACTGAGAGCCCCGAGGATGGGAAGGCTGTGTTTAGAGAGCCAACATCTATGATGAATTAGCAGCGGACATGGACCAAGAATTCAACGAGGGCAGGCAGTATGCTTGCACATCTGATCCGAGTGAACTCACATGAAAACTCTGTTGCAGTCCACAGATGGGGACACTGAGGTTCAGGGAGCTGAAGTCACCAAAAGATCACTCGGGAAATAAATGGCAGGAAAGGAACTCCCCCTCCTCCCTGCCAGTCAGGCTGGCTCTGCCTATGGCTTCCTGATGGCTGGAGCTGATGTCTGAGCAAACACATAGCTCTGTTCCACAGGGCACTGGCCAGGAGTTCATGTCCTCCCACAATAGGTGCAGAACATACCTGGGGCATCTGTCTCTGTGTCTAGGTCTCCAATGGTGGCTTCTAGGCAACACTTCTGATTGGTCAAGGTTCCCAAGGCATGCTTCCCAACACGAACAGAGGAGGCTATACTGACTGACCTTTTATACCTGTCCTCTGAAACCGTGATGTCACAGCCCACCTAGGATCAGGAGGAGGGATAGAGGCAGTGGGATGAAGGACAACATTGCAACATTGTTGAGCAGTATCCTCTGTCTTGTAATTCAAGGGGGGGTAGAGTGGCTCTGCAAGGGATGGACCCACACCTGCTGGTGCCAGCTCCCAGGCTCACCCTTGATTCAATTTGCTGTGATGACTCACCATGCTTCAAAGGCGGCCATGCAGAGCTGGGGTGGAGGAGACCTGGAAGTGGTGGTTCCAGAGGTGCTGGGTGACATCAGTGTCCAGAGGGCACTCTTTCCTCCTTCTCCTCCCTATCCTCTGCTCAGAAGGCTGACCTGTGTGCGGTCCTATCTAGGCTAAAGCAGAGGAGAGCTGGTCAATCCCTGGGTGGGGGTGGGGGTAACATCTCCCTGCCCCACGCTGAGGGGTGGGCATGGGCTGGCTCTGCTCTGGGTTATAGCACTGTCCTTTTGGGCCAGGTTGGAGGGACCACCCCTTCCCACCCTGCTTTGGAACCTGGCAGTGGTCCAGCCTTTTGGGTAAAAACCAGCCAGTTCTAGTTACTTTTTCTTTTGCTGTGATAAACCATTCTGACCAGAAACAACTTAGGGAGGAAAGGGTTTATTTTGGCTTCCAGGTTGTGGCCCAGAACTAAGAGAAGTCAGGGCAGGAGCTCAAGGAGGGACCCTGGAGGCAGGAACTGAAGCAGAGACCACGGAGGAGCACTGCTTACTGGCTTGCTCCCTCTGGCTTGCTCAGCTACTTTTTTTTCCTTCTACAGCCCAGGCCCACCTGCCCATGATGGCACCACCCACAGTGGGTTGAGCCCTCCTACATCAATTAGTAAGAAAATGCCCCACAGACATGGCCATAGGCCAATCTAATGGAGGCAATTCCTCAGTTGAGAATCCTTCCTCCCAGGTGTGTTTAGGTTTGTGTCAAGTTGACAAAAACTAACCAGCACACAGCCCTACATGATCGGTAGGTCTCCCACACCCCAGCACCACCTGCCTAAATATTCCTTGTGATGAGGCTGTCTTTGATTATACTAATCTCCTTCTGGGCTGTTGACTGATGACTACTAGGCCAATTGGCTAGTCGCTGGCTGTCTCTCCTATACCATTTATTTATCCACACGTTCATTCATCCACTCTTTCATGCAATCATGCATGCATTCATTCATTAATCTATGCGTTGATTCATTCATTCACTCACCCATTCTTTAGTTCACCATAATTCATTCATGTATGCCTGGGTCCATCCATGCCTCCATTTCCTTTGCTTGTTCACCCACTGTTTGGCAATTTGGTGGCTCATCTGAGTACTAACTGCTATCCACCCATCTACCTCTCACCATCTACCCTTCCATTTACTCGACACACCCCACAAATGTGTCCCTCTGCCTCAGATCCAGGCTGCCCTGTAAGGGCTGAACCTGTGTGGCTAATCCACTCTTTCTAATCATACAAAAGCACTGTGATTCAGAAATATCACGCTTAAACAAGGCTATGCTATTGCTAGGCCTCAGTTTCCCCCTCTGTAAGCCCAGGGTGTTAAACTGGGTAAACCCCTAAGGATTCAGTGCATCCGTAGACTAGGAAACTGGGGTTGTATGTAGGCTTGGAGTCTTACAAACCAAGCTGCTGAGGGAGAGAAGCCTCAGAGAGGGGATCTGTAGTATTTCACACCTGCTCCCCCAACCCCATTTGGAAAACTATTTAAGGAGTGCCTTTTCTCTCTTGGTCAGTGGACTCAAGGACTCAAGGAGGAGCCTGCCCCAAGGAAACCCACATCCACTTCCTGGCCTCTATAGACTCTTCTGAAAGCCAAAGATCCACCCATTCCTTGCCTCCTAGGGCTGTGGAAAAGTGTTTAATTAATAAATCCAACTTTAAAGCAAGCTGTTGTTAAAGAGCAACATTTAAGTGCTAATTATTGTTATCATAGACTGCTGTCTAATTAAATGCATGGATTCTGTAATTATTAGCTAATTTCCAAAGAGAAGCCAGACCCTGGATGTTTGGACTGCATCTCTCCAGCCACTGGCCTGATTCAGGATAGAAAATTCACCATGCTTCACCTTGCTGGCGTGGTCTGGAGCCCACCACCCCAGGCCCCGCCCCACCGCCCCCGTCACAATACCATAGCTCAGCCTTAGGAATGTGGCCTCATGTCTTTGAGTACCAGTTTCCTAACCTACAGAAATGGGACAGATGTGCATGGATGGTGCCTGACTGACACTCTAAAGGAATTTGGTGGCTGTGGTCAGTACAAGACTACCTCCACCCTGGGTTTAGTGCCATGCTATATTATGCTTTTGTCAGCCTTATTGAAGGATGTTTTAAATAAAATGCTTGTATTAGCTTCATGTTGCTACAACAAAACAGCAAAAGTGATTAACTTATAAAGATAAAAGCTTTCATTGGCTCCAGTCCAGGACTGGGCAGCCCTGTGGCTTTGGGCTTCTGACCAGGACGGCCCATCACGGCAGGAGTGCACAGCAGAGCAAACCACTGACATCACAGGCCCAAAAGCAGAGGGGCACAGAGAGCCAGGGGTCCTGCGGTCCCCTTAGAGGTGTGGCCTCAATGGGAAAAGTCGTTGTTCTGCTCTGTGTCCCCACAAGCATTTCTCCTGCCATTGTGGATGGTGGGAGTCCCTGGGATCTTCTGATGTTCAAACACAATCCTAAGACCCTCCCAATCTGTCTAAGATTCTACTCTAGAAGACCAAGGGTCAATACACAGACTTTTGAGGACACTCAACATGCAAACTGCAGTGGCAGTTTGACAATTTTTGGCCACATAACTTGATGGATTTTAGCAGTCCAGAGGCCAACATCACTTTCTTACCACAGGGCATAACCATTTTCTGGGGGGTCTTTTTGAGACAGGGTAGGGCATAACCATTTCTATCCCCCCAAAGTTCTTTCTTTCAGCCAGCCTCCCCTCCACCCTGTCACCCCTGAGGCCCTGGCAGCCATTCTTATAGATTTGACTTTTCATATCTATAGGGAGTGCTCTGGGCCCCAGGCATGGTGTGCACGGGTATCTCGGAGTCCCCGCCACACCTGGCTAGTCGCGGCACGGCTCTGGCCACAGGCGTCTCTGGGAGCGGCAGCAGATAGGTCGCTGTCCGCCGCTCCAGTGCTGACAGTCTCTCTGCTACTGGAGCATTGTCCAGCCGAATTCTGTCCCTATTTCACCCATGTACTTTCCTCAGGATGCGAGGTCCACTGGCCACTGAACCCCACGGGAAGAATACGAGGACAGTGAAAGCTAGGATGTCCGCAAGTCGGTAACGAGGGAGTGCGCCCCCCGGAGAGGCTAGGTTGCCGGTAGTAAGGCACAGGACTCAAGACTCGGCTTAGTCTGTGTTACATCTTTATTTAGTGTCTCTGCTCTCAGTAATTCAGCAACTCTGCGACCCAGCTCTCTCTCTATTAAGAGAAAACTAGGATACTTATACCATGGGGGTAGTGGTAAAAGCTTCGGCTGTTAGAAGCTTTGTGAGGCATTCTATTTACATATGGAAGTGGGTTTCTGCCAGACTGCTGTCTGCCTGGAAAAATCACAGAGGAAAGCATGGTACCTTTCAGAGCCAAAGGCCATGTTTATGTTATGGCATTTGTGGCGGGCACTTCAAAAGGAGAGTCAGGAAAGATGCCAGGAAGGCACCCTGCTATGAAAGGAGCCCTCAGCACATGATCCCGAGCTGCATGAGCTGTCCGGTCGTGAAGGGACTTCTATTTTGCATAACAGAGGTCCCCAACACATATCAACACAGCCGTCAACAAACCTGGCTTCTTCAGTAATTTATCCATGTCGTTGCATGCATCATTAGTATACTGTTCATTGCTTTTTGCTATTGGATAGTACTCCCATGGATGGACACACCGCAATTTTAAACATTCACCAATTGGTGGTTTGAGTTCTTTCTGGATTAAAGTGTTTTCTGTTTTGTTGTGAGTGTTTGTTTCTTTGCTTTGTTTTGTTGCTGTAGTTTTTGAGACGGTCTATGTAGCCCTGGGTGGCCTAGAACTCACTATATAGACCAGAGTAGCCTCAGACTCACAGAGATCTGCCTGCCTCTGCCTCCCAAGTGCTAAGATTGAAGGTGTGTACTACCACACCTGGCTTGAGGGTGTTTGTTTTTAATCAATAAAACTGCATGAACGTGCACCTACACATCTTCATACATTTTTATTGTCTTCCATAAACATCTATGTGTGGAATTGCTAGGTTACAAGTTTAGTGTAAGCTGACTTTATGAAAGAGCTGCCAAGTTGTTTTCCAAAAAATGTCCACCATGCTGCATCCCCAGCTGCTGTGTGTGAGTTTGGTCGCTCGCATCCTTGCCAACACTGCCTCTGTCTCTCTGTCATTTCTGGGAACTCCAGTGGTGTGGGCATTGTCTGGCTGTGGCTGGAGCTGTGTTTCATTTTTAATGAGTCACTGTGCATCTTTCCACAAACTTCCCATCTCTGTATTTACTCTGTGGAGATGTGTATTTGTGGATTCTGCCTGATCTCTGATGGTTAATCTTGTTATACAAAGATTTGCTTTTATTTATATGCATTTGTGTGGAGGTATGTGCATGTGTGAGTGCACGTGCCCACAGAGGCCAGAAGAGGGGTCCCTTGGAGCTGGAGCCACCCAACGTGGGTGCTGGGAACCTGAACTTGGGTCCTTTGCAAGCACAGGAGGCGCTCTTAACCTCAGAGCCATCTCTCTAGCCCCTTCTTCGTCTTCCTAAGGATGAGTTGGAGCATTTGCATATCCTGGTGCTCTGCTGAATATATAGTTCATGTTTGCTTCAAGTCAGTATTTTCCTGTTTCATTTTCTTAACAGTATCTTTGGAAGAGCAGGAACTGTTCATGTCAGCAAAATAAAGCATATCAGCTTTTCTGTGTTAGTTTTTTGTCTATTTTTAGGACCTTTTTGGTCCTGACCCAGAGAGTTCTTCATTCCTTGTGCCTTCCAAGAGCACCTGTTTGCTTCCCTCCACTGGGTTGGTTCAAGGTCAGTCCTGAAAACTGAAATCCATTTTCTCTGAAACTCAACATACAAGTGGGCCCCAAAGCGTCCCCTATACCCACTATTAAAAATATCTGACTCTTACACTAGCTCAGGGGAGAGTACTTTACGCAAAGGGCGAGATAGAAATCTTTCCAGCTTTACAGACACCTGGTCTCTGTCCCAGTGGCCCACTTGGTCTTGCAGCAGCAGAGCAGCCATAGAGAACACAGGACCAAAGGGAATATCTGGACGCCAATAAAACTTTAGTTACGAAGCAGGTTGCAATTCACTGGCAACCGTTTGCCAGCCTCTGAGGGACCGACTAGATCAGTGGGTCTGTGACCAAATACCTGACAGAATCAACTTAAAGGGGGAAGGGTTCACTGTGGCTCATGGTTTGAGGGCATACAGGCCATCGTGCTAGGGAAGACACAGTGGCAGATGGCTCCATGGCACTGGGAACCCACAGGCGCCACTCCTCACCGCCTCACGTTTCTGAGGAACAGGAAGCAGAGACATAACAGGAAACTGGGCCAGGCTATAAACTTCAAGGTACCACACCCTCAACAACCCGCTTCCTCCAGCCAGGCCCTACCTTCCTAAAGGATCCATACCCTCCTGAAACAGCACCATCAGCTGGTGACCAAGTGTTCAAACACCTGAGCTATGGGAGACAGTTCACATTCAAACAGTGTAACACCCAACTCTCCCACTTTACAGTGTGGCAACTGAGCCCTGGAGAGGAAAATACTAACAGTTGCCCAGAACAGCCATATGCTAGACAGTGGGTGGGGGGTTCATTTAAATTATCACAGTAATATCTAGTTCAATAGTTTCATGAAAACCGCTGTGGATGCAAAAGCACCACTCTCACCTCAAAGAGGGTAAAAGTTGAGTGACTGTGGCCCCAGAACACAGATTCAGGTTACCCCAAATTCCGTGTTCTGGTATGGAAGCAGTTTCATTAAGTAACAGAACAAAGAAAAGCAATAAACAAAGACACTTTTCTAAAATATTGGTGGAAACATTAAGTGGGTGGTTACAGCAAAAGAGAAATCTCAGCTCTAGGCCTCAGGTGCCGTCTGATGACACTCAGCCTTTTGGTTGGTAGAGGCTGATGATCTGCTAAGTTAATACATTCCAAAATGTTTTTATCTGTTAGTCACAGAATGTTAAGTCAGAAACAAAGGTGGGTGAGAAGTGGCTATTTAGGGGGCTAAATGATAATCAGACTTTGGGCCTGCATCATTCCAAACTCTCCACAATCACTCAAGTTCTAATCAGTTGATCAGCCTTTGCACAGGGTTCAATTTTAAGATGCAGGTTTTCTGGGAACTTTCATTCACACCCCTAGCTACAGTGCATGTTTAAATTGCAACAATAATAACGTGTTTATGGGAATTTAAGATGGGAAGGTGCCATGCTCAGGGTTGGGAATGTGGTTAGTCGGTTTCATTTGGCCCCAGAAACAGGCCTGATCTTCTCCACCAGCCAGATTCCAACCTATCGCTAAGCAGCCAAAGTGCAACACCAGGGTTTTTCTACAGAATGTCTTTCCCAGGCAGGGTGTTATAGGTAAACAAAGCCATGCCTTATTAAGACGCTTGTGCATGCAGGCAGGCCAAGATGGCCCCTGAGGGGACAGTACAGCCATCCCACTCCTAACCCAAAGAGCCTGGGAGTTGGTGTCCAGCCCAGTGATCACATAGGACACCTTCACTGGAGCAGTGGGAAAAAAATGTCAGGTCATGGTACAGGAATATAGGAAGACGAATATTCCAGGAAGGGCATGTGATGTTTACATAAAAAGGCTCAAAGACAGAACACAGATGATAAAGTCAGCGAAGATGAGGTAAACAAGGAACTGTCAGGGAGATTGCTCACTCAGGCTACAGCTACCCTGGTGATGCCTTGAGTTAAGGTTTCAATGTAAAATGGCCTCAGAGGCTCTGTGCCTTAGAGGCTTGACCCCTAGCTGGAGATGCTACTTTTGAAGGTTCTGGAAACCTTAAGAAGGTGAGGCCTGGCTGGAGGAAGTGGGTCACTGGGGGAAGATCTGGCCTCCCCCGCCCCCCACCAACCCTGAGATCAAGAACCTTCTCCTCCATGTGCTCCTACCACACAATGCTCTGCTCAAGCGCATGGGGCCAAATAACCAAGGGCTGAACCTATGAAAAAAAAAACATGAGCAAAATAAACCCTTCCTCCCTTCAGCTATTTCTGTCAGGTGATTTAGTCACAGTGATGCCCAACTGATGTGAACACATTGTGTCATGTTTGCACCCATGTCTTGGAAGGACACGAGTTTGTGGATCCAGGTCTCGGAAGGACACGAGTTTGTGGATCCAGGTCTCGGAAGGACACGAGTTTGTGGATCCAGGTCTCAGAAGGACTTGAGTTGGCAGTTTCTCTCCAACATTTCCTTCCCTGGTTGGTCAGTTCTATGTTTGACTGGTAGTTCAGACCACTGGCTTTGCGCTGAGACTAAAGGTCCTAGTCTTGGCCCGACCTCCTGCTCCCCATCCTGCCCAGCTCTTAGGGAGCAGAGCACAGGGAAGAGGACAGATCTGAGGTAGATGACTGGCTTAAATTCTCAGTCCCAGGTTGGCAGGATGGCTTAGCAGGCAAATACACTTGCCGCTAAGCCTTGGCAACCTGAGTTAAATCCTGGGGAGCCACATGACAGAAGAAGAGAACTGATTCCTAGAAGTTGTCCTCTGACTTCCATGTACGCATGCACACGTGTGCGCACACGCACACACACACACACACACACACACACACATACACACACTCAAATGAGCAAATGTAACTTTAAAAGTTTTTAAAATCTCAGTCCCATTGACTCACTAACTTCTGCCTCCTTGTGGTGTGGCCTTTGCAACCAGGCCTGTCAGTCACCTGGGAGCTGGTTAAAGATGCTCAGTCTAAGGCCCTGCTCCAGACCCTGACAGTCAGGGAGCACATGTTAACAAGAGCCCCAAAGACAGTGCTCTAAAAAAATCAGTGTTTTCTCGATGGTTTTTAGAGACAGACAGAAACAAAGATAGAGGAGAAAGACAGAGACAGAAGAGACAGATACACAGAGATAGACTACAGTTACAAAAATTTTTATGGTATTTTATAGTGTTATAATTGTTCCATTTTATTCTGTTGTTGATTTCTTACTGCACAAATCTATATATTAAGTTTTATCATACACACACACACACACACACACACACACATATATATAAAGAGGAAAAAATGTGGGTTCGGCACAACCTATAATTTCAAGTAGTAGAGATTTGGGGATATATCCCCAACAGACAAGGGGCCGCTGCCAGGCATGGGGTACATATCTGTGATCCCAGCACTTGGGGAGCAGAAGCAGGAGGATGGGAAGTTTGGTTCAGCCTTAGCTACCTAGTCTGTTTAAGGCCAGCCTGGGCTACAAAATGAGACCTCCCATCTTAAAAAACCAAGACCTGGGACTGTGGCTCAATGGTAGAGTGCTCACATGGCAGGCAGAAGGCCTTGGGTTTGATCCCTAGTACTGGGAAGAAAAGAAGAGAAGGTGAGGCTGGAGAGAAAAGGGAAGTGGTAGGGATGGGGGCAGAGAAGGAGGGAGGAGGGAGGGGGAGGACCACTGGAGGTTATAGTTCAGGAAGATCATCTGTGGCTAACTCCTATTCAGACTTCAAGGCCCACGTTCTCTGAAAATCCATCCCTGGCCCCTTGGGCTGGAGGCTGGGCAGCTGCTGGAGGCAGCCTGCCCACGTCAGTGGGTCTCCAGCTAGTTCTGGACAACCAATCACCCTCCCTCCAGCTGGCTTACATTAGTGGCTGCCATCCTGATGAACCTATCAAGTAGAGGGCAATTCACCAGCAGGTATTCCCATTACATCTGCAGGATGGAAACCATCATCACCTTCTTTAGCCACAGAGGACCCTGAGGTCCAGAAGTTGAAGCAAGTTCTTCAAGAAAAGCAGGATGGCGATGAGGCCAGGATGGAGATCTTTAGTCTCAGCCCAAAGCCAGTGGGTCGACTCACCTGTCAAACACAGGCCAACCGGGAAAGGAAGTGTGGGAAACTGCCAACTCCTGTCCTTCCAAGACATGGACCCAAACACAGCACATACAATGTTTTCAGCAGGAAGCTGGCGCTAGGAACAGGAGGCTCTGGGGCGTTGATGGAAGCAGAAAGACTAAAGTCTCCAAGAGTCCTTTCTTCTGCAGCTCCTCTGTGCGTTAAAGTCCCCCAGCCAAGCCTCTTTAATCCAATTAAAATGGACTTGTTCCTGCTTATCAGTTCTTTATTTGGTTTGTTAAAAACATGCAAATTACTCAGAAGCCTCTACAGCCCCTGAAAAGCATCAGTAAATCTATTACATTAAATCCAATTAAAGGCAGCTGCTGGGAGTTGGCTGTGGTGGAGCAGAACAGAGGGAGGGGAGGGCAGAGCTTTGTGGGGTGGAAGGTGCCCCGGCCTGGCATTCTGAGTGTGGGGAGGAGGCCAAGGGATCCACCACTGCCACATGCTGATCAACGGGTCTCCAGTGTAGCATTTTGTTGCTTTGTGTTTGTTTCTTTTTTGAGATGAGGTCTTTTATAGCCCAGGCTAGCCCGGCCTGGAGCTTACTGTGTAACCAAGGATAACCTTGAACTCCTGATCTTCCTTTGTCCATTTTCCAAGCACTAGGATTATACACATGCGCCACCATATCCCACTTGTATGGTGCTGTGATACATTCTAGGCAAGTGCTCTCCCAACTGAGTCACATCCCCAACCTTGCAATGCTTCTTTATGTCAGTAGCTCTACCAAGCAGCCATGATAAGGCCCATTCTGCAGATGGGGGACATGGCCAAGACTTGAACTCATCCAGTTCAGCACTTGAGCATAGACACTTGGCATCCGGTGTCCTGGCTGGGCACTGTTAATCCTTAGCTGTGTTACTTGAACACAAGGCTGGTCCTCTCTGAGCACCCAGTTTCTTCTCATTATTCCCATTCCACCGAATATTTGGAGAGACTCGAGGGCAAATAGGTAAACCCCAAGACTGATCCAAGAGCAGCTTATGGGGACACAGGCCAGTGGCCCCACATGCTGAGCAGCACCTGTGAAACAGCCCAAGCGCCTTTCTTCAGGCACCACTGGCCCAGGAGATGGGTTCTTAATTCCTGGCAACCCTGGGACCAAGAGACTCAGAGCAAGGGGAGGGAGGGCAGACACCCAGACTCCAGGCAGCACTAACCCTATTACACCTGCATAAGAAGCCAGGGCTTGAGGGCAGCACCACACTTCCATGGAGCTCTGCCAGCCAGCCCAGGCCCATGCCTAGGTTCTCAGAAATCGAGGAAATGCTCCTAAATGTGCAGAAAATCTGGCAAAACTGCACACAGAAGCCTCCGGGGAAAAGTTCTCCTGTCATCCATCCGTAGCTGGCAATTATGAGGCTGCTGGATGCCATGCCTGTCTCCTTGGCCAGCGTGGGTCACCTCTCTGTCCTCTGTGAAATGTGGAAAATTCATGAATAATGATTGAAGAGTTGTTCTCCTTGGTCTCAGCAGTGATCATTAGGATTTTTTCATTCCAACTTTTAGTATCCAAAGGGCTGCGGTTTAAATGCTATGTCCCCTCCAGAATTCATGATGAATACTAATTCCCAGTTGCACCATTAAGAAAGGGACCTTCAGGGGACATAACAGTTACTTCCATCCTTCTGTGACCACAATACCTGATAGGAACAACATAAGGAAGGAAGGACTTATTTGGGCTCACAGTTTGAGAGATCTCAGTCCACCAAGGTGGGGGAGGCAGGGTAGAGAACTCAGATCAAGGCAGGAAGAGTATGTGGTAGGGGCTCTTCATATCCAGTGGACCAGGACGCAGAAAGTAGGCTCCAGAGGCAGGTATAATCTTCAAAGGCCCATCCCTAGAGACTCACTTCTACTAGCTAGGGCACAGTTCTAAAGGATCTACCACCTCCCCCAACAGTACCACCCAGTGGGAACCAAGTGTTTACACACATGATCCAATGGGAGACATTTCATATGTGAACTATAACACATAGTTACAGTAGGCTGTCGTCTTGAAGGATTCTCCAACTTTTATACTTATTCATTTATTTTTCAGTACTGGGGATAGAACCCAGGGCCTTGTGAATGCTAGACAAGTAATATACCCTGGTTTTCTTTCTTTTCAATGCGTAAACACTGAGCTTGGAAAAGCTAGTCCTAGACTCTTCTGGAGCAGAGAAATCAACTTACCTCTGCCTTTTACAGGCTTACCATGAGAGGATGGATATCTTAGTTACTTTTCTTGTTGCTGTGACAAAATGCCTGACAAAGCAATTTAAGAGGGAAGGGTTTATTCTGGCTCACAGTTGAGGGCACAGTCCATCATGGTGGGGAAATTAAGGCATCAAGAGCAAGAAGTAGCTGGTCACATGACATCCACAGTCAGGGAGCAGAAAGTGATGACTGCTTGTGCTCAGCTCATCTCCTTTTCACACAGCCCCAGACCCCATCCCATGGAATGGTGCCACCCACATTCACGGTGGGTCTTCCTCCTCACTTAAACCTTTCGAGAAACATCCTCATAGACATACCCAGAGGTGTGTTTCCATGGTGACTTAGAATCCCATCAAGTCAGCAAGAGATTGACCATCGTAATAGAAAACTGGAATGAGGGGAAGGAGAAAACCAGAGGCAGGAGTGGCAGAAGGAGCGAGGGAGAGAGAAGACCTGGAGGGCCGGAGGGTGGGTGTTTGCTTCCCTGTCCTCCCCTTTCCCCAGGTCCCCCAGTGGCAGGAGGGGTGCTCTGGATCACAGCCCACCTCAGTGACTATGACAGTTGGTCCATGTGGCCTGGATGTGAGTTGGAAGCCAGCAGGACAGGCCTGGGGCAAGGCTAGGGAGGATATTAGCACGTAGCATTCCAAAGAAAGTTTGGCAGGGTATGAGGCTGAGATGCTAGAACTCACATTTGGGAAGTCCCAGGCTAGTTCATCACATCAGAGCAGACATCCTCCAACCCCTTTCTCATACCCACATGTGCTAGGCAACACACTGAAGAGAACAAAGTTCTCTCGCCTCACACACTTCCACACTCCACTCTCCCCTCAGGGAACCAGAGAGGAGTGCGGCCATCCAGAGGGGACCTTGGGGACTTGCAGGATGTCATTCAGACTGAAATCTTACAACCGGACTGAATTCCTTTGTTGGGGTTGAATGACAGAGCTCAACAACATGGTGTAAACAACAGGCAGCTCAGAGTCTGAGAGGCCAGAAGCCCTTGGGCCCAGTGATCTGCTCCTGGCCCCTCTTGTCTCTTTGCCTCATCTTCCTTCTGGACCTGTGCTCTAGTTTCCCCTTCTCATGGGGAGACTAGTCACAATGGCTTAGGGCCCACCCTAAGGACCTCCCTTTAATTTGTCTCTGTAAAGACCATCCCCTAAGAGGTGCTGAAATGTTGGGGTTGAGATATCAACATGTGTTTGGGACAGGACCCTATTTAACCCATAACAGAGATAAAACTTATTTGGAGGTTTTTATCTTCTTGCGTTTGTTTTCTGCCACCCACTGAGGGGTGGGGGATTTGGAAGAAGTGTTCCACGAAAGACTGTATCAGATACAGACAGAGAAATCACATTTTCTTCACCCACTGCATTGCAGAAGCATGAAGCACGCACACTCGGTCCACAATGTGAGCAGATGCGTGCAGTTTCCTGAATCAATGGCCTGGATTAGGTATGGCTCCCCAGAGACAACACAGCACATGTAGTCTGCACAAAAAGGATAAACTATTACAACAGAAGAGCAAACAAGTTTCTAATTTTAGGCCCATGATAAGCTCTATACACGGGTTATGTTTTGCTGAATCTACATGCAATTCTATAAAGCACATCTATTGCATTTCCAATCTTACAGGTGAAGAAACTGAGGCTCAGATAGAAGTTATGGGCACAATCAGATGGGCCTGATTCCAGGGTCAATCATTTCTACCCTGCCAGTCCCCCCCAACCCCCAAGCTGGTACAGCTGTGAAAGCTTCCCGAGAGCTCTCCTTTCTGCTCTAAGAGTGGAGCTGGGACCCAGAGGCTAGGCTGGTGTGATGGTTCTTCTTCTTTGTCAACTTGACTGGATTTGAAATCACATAGGAGACACACCTGTGGGCATATCTGTGAGGGAGTTTTCAAAGACGTTTAACTGAGAAAGGAAGACCCATCTTGAATGTGGCAGTACCACCCCACCACCCCACCGGCTGAGGTCCCAGAGTGAATAAAAAGGAGAACGTGAGCTGAGCACCAATGTTCATCTCTCTGCTTCCTGACTGTGGACACAATGTGAACAGCTGCCTCACATTCCTGCTGCCCTGTCTTCCCCACCATGATACTAAAGTGAAGACCACCCCCCAAATGTGGTTGGCACCATCCCATGGGCTTGGGTCTTAGACTGAATGAAAGGAGGCAGCGAGCTAAGCAGTTTTCATCTCTGCTTCATGACTGCATTCCAATGTGATCAGCTGCCTCAAACTCCTGCCTCTGTGATGGGCGGTACTCTCGAACTGTGAACCAGAATAAACCCTTCCTTCCCTAAGTTGCTTTTGTCAGGTATTTTGACACACCAATGAGACGAGTCACTAATTGCAGTCAGGTATGGGTGGATATGGGCTTTGGAAGCTCAGAGCTACTGCAGTGGAGATCCGTGGATGGATTAAAATCATCACCATTGTTTCTAGAAAAGGAATGGCCCGAATACCTACCAATAGGGGACTGGCTAAATAAACTGTGATCATTCTATTAGACTGTAAGGCAATCTCTCAAATAATCAAAGGTGTAGAGAGGAACATTTGGGGGAACAGATTCAAAAATGACTGCAAATGTACAACAGAATCTATATACAATTTTTACCAGCTATTAAAATATATAGACATGTAAACTAGACTGTAAATGATAAACAAAAATGGTTGTGCTGGACAGCTTTAGTGACAACCTGACACACCTGAGTTGAGGGAGCCTCAATTGGTGAATTCCCTCCATTGGACTGGCCTGTGGCCATGTCTGTGGGGCATCTTCTTGATTAGTGAGTGATGTGAGAGGTCCCAGCCCACTATGGGTGGTGCCACCCCTGGGCAGGTGGGCCTGTGTGGTTTAAGAAAGCAGGTTGAACAAGCCAGGGGAAACCAGGGGAACAAGCCAGTAAGCAGCGTTCTTCCATGGCCTATGCTCTAGCTCCTGCCTCCAGGTTCCTGCCCTGAGTTCCTACCTTGGGATCCCTGATAAACTGTGACCTGGGATATGTAAGCTAAATAAATCCTTTCCTCCCCAAGTTGGTAGTGGTCAGAGTGTTTTGTCACAGCAGTGGAGAGACAAACTAGAGCAATAGTAATGATGCTTATCCCTACTGATCTCTGCGATGATAGGTAATCTTGCTTTATTTTTATTTGTTTATTTTTGTTTATTCATATATTCTAATTTTTTTACAAAGATCATACATTACTTAATATTAAGTAAAGAAAGGACCCATTGCTATCAGGGGACAAAGCATTCTGACTAAGAAACAAATTGTCCTTAAGTTTTAGGACTTGCCCCCCCGACCCCACCCCTACTACCACCTGAGACTTTCTTTCTTTATAACAAGAAGGTAACATCAAAAGATTAGTCCTGTCCTTCAGAGGCCTCCCTGTCCTCTGTAGGAGATGTCACTACACAGCCTCTAACCTACTTCCCTTCTTCCTTGAGAATTGAGCCTGTTCTTGATGGAACGACTGTCCATTCTCACCAGACCCCCAGATGGGTCCTATTGGTCAAAGCTAACCTCCTTCTCTGACAATGATTGGTTTAGCAAAAGTCATGTGATCTAGTTCTAGTCAAAGAAATATGTTGGGGAGGGGTCTATTGTGAATTTCCAGAAGTGTCTCCTTGGCAGCATTCTGAAATAAGCCTCTTTCTGATCTGTAGATGGAAGTCAGGACAGTTGCATCTCAGAGACAAAGCCTGTCCTATGAAGGTGACAGAGTGGAGGAAGAAAGCAGTCAGGCCCAGCAGACAGGCCCCAGCCGACAGGCACTTCCTTGTGGGTAGGAACGCTCCCTCTCACTGCCTCAGCAGCGTTGAAGCATCCTCGCTGATACAACTCTCTCTTTCAGCTCTCTGTTAGTTTATTCAGAATGCGACTTCAGAGTTGGATGCTAGGCAGCAGGACCAGCTTTCTTCCATGCCATCTTCCCCTGCTTTTGAAATGTACTGCTTTTTTGTTTTTCCGTTTTTCCACTTCTCAGGTTTACACGGCTGCTGTGATGGTTAATTGTGGTAGTCAACTTGACTCGGATCTAGAATCACCTTGAAGACAAATCTCTGGGCATGTCTGTAAAGGGATGATCTAGATGAGGTTAATTGAGGTGGGAAGACCCACCCTAAATATATTCAGCACCATTCCACAGACTGAATGAAAAAGGAGAAAACCAGCTGAGCACCAGCGCACCCATGCTCTGCTCCTTGACCAAGACACCACGTGACCTGCTGCCTCCTACTTCTACACCATAACTATCCCACCACAGTGGATTATACCCTGAACTAGGAACCCAAATAAACCTTTCCTTAAACTGGCAGGTATTTAGTCCCATTGATGGGAAAAGCAAAGGAATGCTGGAGTTCTGTGGGGTGGGGCTAGAGGAGCCCACATGCAGCGCAGTTCTTGACTGCTCATGACTGAAGCCTTGTGGGACTACTGTCCTCTGGAGGATGTCAGCGGGGCTTGAACAGAGTGGACAGAAAGGCCTCTGGACACCTGACATTTAAGGTGGAACAAACTGTTCCCAGAGATCTGCTTACACCCAGATCCTGCAACCAGGAAAACAAAAGGAGTTCTAAGAGGGTCTCTGGTTGGGGAGAAGCCAGTGACATTTTTATTCTAACGGGCTGGGAAAGCAGTGGTCCCTACATAAGAGTGGAAGGGGCCAGGGAGCCCACACCCCACTCCTTGTTGTTGTCCTTCAGCTCACTACATGGGTTGAGCTGCGCCATCTCCTGTGAAGGAGGGAATAGCTGTCAGATCAGATCCTTTCCTAGGCTGAGAACTGAGGAATTCTGGGCAGATACAGAGGACCATCCTGGATCCCAGAATCAGTCCTCACTCCCGAATAAAAGGTAGATTGTCATTCTCCCAGAATTCCTCTGTGCTGTGCCCTGATTCTCTGGATCTTACTAAACTCAAGAAGCAGAGTGTGCAGTAATAAGAGAATGAGCCACAACGGGACATAAAGATCTGTCCAGATCCCAGCTCTGCTGCAGCCAGTGTGCTATATGATTCACCAAAGTTGGGAGGGCACTTGCTGCTGAGTCCCCAGATCCTAGCACGGTACGTGGCACATGGCAGATGCTCAGGGAAAACCAATGGTGGACAGCTCTGCAGTCCTGAGTGCCATCTTTCTCATCCTTAGAGGAAAGCAGCTTTCCATCCCTGTTTCTAAAGGAACATGAACTACAATGACTGACATGCAGTCACCTCTGGTAACTTGTCACCTGAAAAACCCATCCCAAGTCAATCTTTGTAATGTATCGGTGCCTGGCCAGTGGCTTCAGTAGTGTAAACAGCTGCTCCTGCCAGGAGCCCACCTGATATCAGCCAACAGCCAAGGCCTAGAGTCCCCCGCTTCTTGCCTCCCTGTACTGGTCCTTGCTCCATAATCCAGCATCTAGAATCAAACCGGAAACTCATTTAGCTATCCAGATGCTCACTCTATACATGCCACATATCTGCACAGTAGAAACCAGGACATGGATAATCTGGGGCCTGCCTTACCCAGTCCAGGACATCTAGGCCTCAGAGTCCCAGGGCATTGTGCCTTTGTGTCAGAACCATTCACAGCCAACGAGGACCTGATGCCCGGGTGATTTCTTCAAGATTTCCAAGCAGAGGGATAAACACAGGAAGTCTGTGGTCACAGCTGTGCCTGCCAAGTCCTTAACAAGATCCTGGTCTGGAAGAGAAATGGAAAACAATGGGGCAGGGGGAGTAGGGCAGGGACATCTGGTTTTATTTCCAAGCTGCAATAAATCAGACAACTGGAAGCAACTGGGAAAGGAAAAGGCCCACGAGGCCGAAATGCTTAATAAAAACCTCCTTTGCCCCTGTTTGTTCCTACAGCTCCAGGAAAGAACTGCAGCTCCTCGACTTCCAAACGCTGTAATCTGGCTTCCATTTCCACATCAGTGAAACACGAAGAACCCCACCCTCCAGCGTCTCATTGATACAGAATACAAAAGTGGAAGTCTTTGGAAATAGCCTGTTGTGATAGCAATGGACCTGGTAGATGACAGAGAGGTGACAGTTTAAGATTATTTCTTTTCTTTTTAAAAAAAAGTATTTTATTTTTATTTTATGTATATGAGTGTTTTTGCCTGCATGTATGAAAGTACACTCATGTCCTGCAATGCCAGATGTGGCCAGAGGAGGGCATCGGATCCCCTGGAACTGGAGTTACAGATTGTTGTTAGCCACCGTTTGGGTGCTGGGAATTGAATCCAGGTCCTCTGCAAGAGCAGTCAGTGCTCTTAACTGCTGAGTCATCTCTCCAGCCTCTGGGATTATTTCTTCATTCTTTCAATAGCTACAGCTACAAAATGCAAGCAGCTTTTCCAGGCTAAGCTCTGCTCCAGGTGCCAGGGATACCAGGCGAGTAGGGTGCACAGGTCCCTAATCTGATAGAGCACCCCTTCTGATAGGAAACAGACATGGGATAGCTAAATACATAGACAAGTGAAATTATCTCAATGGCAGTCACAGAGAAAACAAGGGATCTGATGGTAAGTAGGGGTCACGCAGCCTTGGCTCCTCAGAAGAGGTGGGGTCTCGATGAGGAGGTGACTTGTTTGGTTTGGTTTTTTGTTTTTGAGGTAGGATTTCACTCTGTAATCCAAGCTGTCCTCCAACTCCCAATCCTCCTGCCTCAGCCTCTTGATCGCTGTGGCCACAGGTATGTGTCACTATGCCTGGCAGAAGGGGACATCTGAGGAGGTGAAGGAACACTTAGGTAAAGCAAACACCAGATGCAAGGTGCTTGGTCCTAGAGAAGCCTCAGGTGTTGAAGTCTGGTAGAGGCGGAGCAGTAGTGACCACCTGTCCTGTTGGCTTTGGTTGGGTTTTGAGGGCCAGTGAGTATTTGATGAAGTGAGAAAGAAGTCAGTGACTGGTTCTACGGAGTTCCATGAACTATGGCAGCAAGGGCTTTGGCTGAGTGCATTCTGTGATAAGAGTCTCAGATGCAAGGCTGCATCGTAGAGAGCAAGCATTGGGGGCCAGTGAAGGGCTTATGACTAGCCACATAAAGAAGGAGCAAGTACTCCTATAAGCCCTCTCCTGTAATCTTTGCAGCAACTCTGAACTACAAACCCCTATGATACTGACTGTCCATAGGTGAGAAGAAAGACTTCGGAGGCATTGCAAGAGCTGCTATGTAAAGTAAAGAAGGGAGTCCAGTTTTTCTAGAGAGAGAGAGATCTCTCCACCACACAGTTTTATGTCTAGGAGTTACTGGAGGAAACAGCAAGACATTTTGAGATAGACAAACAGACAGGGCTAGACTCCTAACTCTGACTACTGAGCTTGAGCAGGTTACCTCACCTCTCTGAACCTCAACTTCTTTGTCCAACCATGGACGTAGGAATAGGTCTTACCACAAAGGTTGCTTTAAAGATTCAATGAGATCACAAGACATAAGTGCTTACCTCAAACTTGAGCATGCCCAGTTAATACTGTTATGACTGTTGCTGAGGGTTCCAGCCCAGGTGGGCATTTCATAGACCTAAGCATTTTCCTCCCTTTACCAGCTCTTTCTGTACCCTTTCCTGCCCACTGACCCAGCATCTTGGCTAGAGCTGGCTGGCATGCCTGGAGTTATCTCCACCTTCTGGAGAAGACACTTCTGGATATCCAAGGTTAACCCCAGGCCCAAGCCCTTGGAGTCTTGTCTTTAGAATTCCCACAGTCGGCTGCAAACACAGCATCACTATGCCTCTGCTTCTCCTGTGTTAATGTATGTATTATTTACAGAACCTCCTGGTATATTCAGAGGACTCCCCTGAGAAGTATAATTGTGCATTGGGAGGTAGATTTGAATAATATTTACAATTAATTTCCACGAATAAAGCCAAGCAACAGGACCTCTGTGTAGAACAAATGGGCCCAGGGTTGGTTTCCTACTATTCACTCCTGAGAGAAAAGCTCCAGAGCTTTTAAATCTCCCCCAAGCACTCCACTCTCCCAGTTTAGAGGATCACACACATACAGAAGACAGGGAGGGGAGGATGCTATAAAAGCCCCAGGGACAAGACAGAAGGGGACATTGTGGTTGCACTTATATACTTGACATGAGCTATGGTCAGAATAGGGATGTTCTAACAGCCAGGTGGAGGGGGGCTCCAGGGGTCAACAGCTGGCTGGAGTCCTGCTGCTGTCAGCTTTTCCAATGACAACAAGAATTCTTTGTCCCTGCCTGGCCTGGCAAAACTTGCTGCCCAGGAAACACACTGTCCAGGGGCCGGAGGACCTGAGTCATGGACAGTCGCCTCTGTGCCACAGGATGAGTCCCACGCTTCGGCGTGCCTCAGTTATACATCTGCAACCCCGAGGAGGTGACAGCACAGGCACAAGGCTATTTTTGAATATCCCCCTCTGCTCTCAAACCATGAAAGTTCAGGATCAGTGAAGCAATCAGAGGCCACAGCTTGGATCAATTTAGAGCTGCTTCATCTTAAGCATCAAGACCCAAGAGAACAGTTTGTCCCTTAATGAAGTGTGAGTCCAGCAGCCCTAGGCTCAGGAACTGGCCCAGCATTAGGACACATTGCGTCTGTGCTCTGTGTCCTGGTGGAGAAGCAGCATGGAAGAAATGGAAGATGGACACTGTAGACCAGAGGCCTTGGGTCCATGGAGGAGGATGCCTCCAGACAGGCTTTCCCAGGAGACTTCAGAGGGGTGGGGGTGGGAGCCAGGAGGTTTGGGGATTGGAGGCCAAAAGCATTTCTTTGCTGTGCTGGGTCACTTCGAAAACAACTTTCACAACTTCTTAAAAGACTATTAAGATGTTGGCATTGCTCTACTGAGGAACCAATATTTATGGCTGAAACCCCAAACCATCCAGTTTCTTCCAGTCTCTGCAGCCTCACTTGAGCCAGGAAAACAGTGGTTCAAATCCAGTTTCTGCCAGCACTCAGGTGGCTGCCCATGGGCAAGTCACTTAACCTCTCTGAGCCTCTAATTCCTCATATGTAAAAGGAAAGTAATCATTGTACCTAGCTCAGCTTCTGTGAGTAGTAACTGAGAAGCATGTGAAGTGCTTAACATGGGAAATGCTGGGTAAGTATAAGCTATCAAATCGCCATTGAAGGAGTGAAGTCCTTGAGCCAAGCAGAGCTGGGCTCAGCTCTCATCTCTGTCACTGACTAGCTGTGTGTGGTGCTTGGTTCTACGAATTAAGGTTCCCAGAAAAAAGCTGCACCTTCAAACAGAAACTTCTGTAAGGTCGATTGATTAGAACTTTAGTGATTGTGGAGAGGTTGGAATGGTACAAGTCCAGAGCCAAATTATCTTAAGCCATCATTAGCCCCTTAAGAGCCATTTTTTGTCCTTCTCTGTCCCTGACCTAACAGCTTTGTGACCATTTGGTGAATCATTTGGGATGTACAAACAGAGTACCAATTTTCCATCGGAATGTATTGACTTATCAAATCACTGGCTTCTACAAGCCAGAAGCTAAGTGTGTCATCAGCTAGCATCCGAGGCCTGTACAGAGGCTTCTCCACTTTGCTGTGACCTGCCTCTTGATGTCTCTACCAATGTGTTTGAAAGTATCTTGATTTATAACTTTCTTTGTTCTGTTAATATAAAAACTTCACGAAGTTAGATCCATGAAGTTGGAACATGGAACTGGGGGTGACCTGAGTCTGTGTCCCCAGACCATGGTCACTCATATTTGGTTCCAGGATAAGTTATCTCTTACTCCTTTGGAAGTGGCAGTTGGGATTTTGTGTCAACAGCTATGGCCTCACCACATGAGGCCCTGAGAATGATCCACTTTTCCTTGGAGGAGTCACCTGGATAGAGCAAGTTGCCAGCACGCACCCACTGAGTCCAGACCATCAGGTGTCGTCTCCTCAGGTGGACTGCAGTGAGTGCTTTGCGGGGCTCTCTCAGTGCTCCCGTGGTTTGATCAAGGGTCCACGTGCTTCTTTTGAGCTGGTTGTTTAAGGATCCTATTTGGTAGACACCTTTTGGGTTTGGGTTTGCTTTCAAAGTGTTTGTTTTAAGGGATGTATCTTATTTGCTTGCTCTGGAAGCATTTGGGTCTATATATCTGACTTCTTTTCTGTTTGTTTTTAGACCTCTAAAAGCATTTTGGATTCTGACTTGTTTGTTTTCAACTTTTGTTCACCTTTAGACCTTTCCAGGGCATTTTGGTTTCTGTTCTGGTTTGTCTTGGTTTTGCTCGCTTTTCTAGCATTTTGATTTATTACCATCTAGCCTTTGTCTCCTGGGACTCCACAAAGACCTAATTCTACCCTTCACCGTGCTTTCTCATGCTTATTGTAATCTTTCTGCCTTTAGCTTGAGAATTTTATGAGCTGCCTGAGCATAAAGATGCAGAAGGAAGGAAAGAGGCACTTGTTCCCTCTGACCCAATAAGGTAGAGGCGTCAGGAGGAACTCCCACGATGTGCAATGGCCTCGTAAGGAAACCCAGTGAACATATCTCATTCTCAGGGCAGAAGGAATTTTATTGGTTTGTCTGGAAAGACACACATAAGGGTTTGATCACTGAGTATCTGAAGCACCCTCACGTTTCCATAAACATGCAGGATAACCTAAGACCCAGTGGAGAAGATGGTCTCAGGGTGAAAGCTGAGAAAGTCCATCTCCAAAACAGCATGTAGACCTGATCCAAACACATGGTCCCAGATATACAGAGAGGGCTGCAATTGCTCAGGAGAAGAAATAAGGTGGAAACTAGGATTCCAAAATGAAGGAAGTAGAGATAAACCACTCTCTGGCACTCCAACCAGCTTTGTGTGTGATAATTAAGGACCTTCAACTTGCAAGTATTTGGAAAACTGGGGATCTCTAACCAATGATAACTTGGCTTTATGGTTTCCTCAGTGGGGAACATTTGATATTTTTAAGTTGGCTCTTTTTTTGTTTTGTTTTGCATGCAAAGTTTGAAGTTCTAGGCACTAAAACAAAAGATAATAAATGAACATCCTACTTTAATTGGAATGTAACATCATCCGAGAAAGAAATTGTATAACTGGTAATTTACAAAAATTAATAAGAGCTCAAAAAGCTACATGTGAGTTAAAAGGACACATTAAAAATAAATAAGAGTTTAACTTAGACAATTTTAGAACTTATATTAGAACTAAAGATAAATTCTGAGACTATCCTCTACTCTGATCACATTCTCTGTCCTTGCCTCTTTGTCTCCTAACAAAGCAGAATTCTATATCAAAGGAAAAGATTATGTGTGGTTTGAAGATAGGGGAGAGAGAGAGAGAGAGAGAGAGAGAGAGAGAGAGAGAGAGAGAGAGAGAGAGAGATTGTGATGTCAGGCATCACAGACTACAGGGACCTGCATGCTCAGCTCTGGGAGGAAGTAGAAGCGAAGGGTCAGGGTCCCTGGGAAACAAGAGGCACAGGTTTCTCTGGGCCGGGGTGGGGGGGGGGGGTGTGGGGTGTGTGTGTGTGTGTGCGTGTGTGAGAGAGAGAGAGAGAGAGAGAGAGAGAGAGAATGCTATGTTAAAAATTCCCATTGTAAAGGTCACTTTCCCTTGGGAAGCTATAGTCACGCTTGGATATGTCATATTTTTCCTTAAACACCTTTTTCTCTGTTAACCCTTGTGCATAAGCCTACATTAAAATATCTTTATTATACTAGCTAGTCCAGATTTTTCTTTCAGTCTTGAAGCCACGGATCCCAGTTTGGCCTGAGTCAAGAACCCTAAAGCTTCGGGGAACTCCTCAGGAAGCTAAGGATGACCACAGTGGAGCTATGCCTCTGTCCCCTTGCTGCTAACATTTATTTCTGGGGGCTCCTGCTGGGACCCATCTTGAAGCATTGTTGGTGAGTGTCCCTGGGTGTGGCTTGGCTGATGCCTACTGAGCAAGTGCATGTTACCTTGGGCTCCTTTGCCCCTGTTTTACTGGCTAAAGACCCACTTAGTGTTTGATAAGCTCCACCAGCACCAAAAATTGAAATCCCCTAGACTCATTCATATTCTGTTCCTGGGTCAGATGGAGCATTACATGTCTTTTCCAGGGGACATCATAAGAGCTGGTCCCCCAGATGACCTAAGCCAGTCTCTAGCCTCCAAGAGCCAGCCTGAGACACAATGAGAGAACTTCTTCCCCCAGGCAGCACATTCCAGACCTGAAGCTCCGCATTAGGAGCAGCCGCCTCCATACTCCCTCTTAACCCAGTCTGCAAAGCGCTGTTGGCTTCTTTCTGAAGAGCCAATAGCTTAGACAGGGGAGCTCTGCCAGCTTCCCCCATCCCATGATGTTCTGAAAAACAGGCTGACTTCTGTAACTTTTTTAAAATATTTTTTTATTTTTTTAGAAGAAGCATTTCATTACAGCTTTAACATACTCAATAACAGTTTCCAGCGCAAGATATATCTCTTTCAAAAGTGGCTATAAAATTTTTAGGTTCGCTGTTGA
>NW_008352136.1:370582-398190 GCF_000622305.1 Nannospalax galili
TCTGTATGTATCTGATTATTACTAGTCATAATCAGTTGCACTTGGATCCTTGGCGCCTGTGTATGTTTATAAAGTTAGCGGGTAGATTTCAATGGTAATGTTTATCACTTCTACTAATTAACATGATGTAAATTTTTATGCTTCCTCCTCAAACATAATTCATTTTTTAAAATTTTTTGATTTTTTTTTTGGTGTGTGTCTATCACACTAAACATCCCAAACCATCTTATTCAACTATACACCTACTTGCCAGATGGCACCCTCCCATAGCCTCCCTCCCCCCGCTAGAGCCCTTATACTCTGTTATCCCTGCTACTGTCAGCTGTGTGTTCGAAACCCCAGCTATTCCCCACTACTTGTCCATCTGGTGAATCTAGTCAGCCTATCTAGAGGTATAAATTTTAAGGTCAAAATAGATAAATTTAAACTTCATATGTTTTTGCTATGTGAGAGGTTAAAAACTGAACTATACACTGGTCAGACAGATGTCTGATCCAAAGGCCTCTAGGAAAGACTAAAGGGACAAGCAGCCACAGGAGCATCCCAAGGGACCAAATGCTGGGTAATAGTTGTAGGAGGCAGGCCTCTGCTGCCTAACCTAAGAGCATCACCAGATCTAAGAAGGGAACTCCATCCCAGATTGACACTGGGCCCATAGACAATGCTTCACCCAACAATCTATTCTTCTTTGATTTCTTTTCTTTCCTTTTCCTTTGAGATATAAAAGCAAGAAAGATAATTTAGCCTCAAAAACTTAAAAAACTTTGGCCTCAACTAATAGTGAGAAAGACATTTGCATCAGTAAAGACAACTTCCCTCTATCTCTATTTAGCAATAGGAAAAGATATTGCCTTAAACCATGTGATACGCTCCATCTTTGATCATTTAAGCTCCTACACCTTTCCCAAATCTTAAAGAAATAAGGTCAGAAACTTAAGATTACTTAAAAAAAAAAAAAACTCGGTGCACCTAGATTTCATGTAATTGTGTCATGTGTGTCTATAATTGTTTGCATATGCTGTTTGTGTCCCCAAAAATTTTTAACAAACTGTAACCACTTCAGTTTTTTTCTTTCCATTCATGTTTATTGTGTACTAAAATTATTATTATTATTATTTGGCATGCCCAATTAATGTGCAGATATATAAATGAGAGTAACTTGGTGATGCAGTAAAAGGCCTGATAAATGCAGCCTACCTTATAAACTTGGGTACTCTGAACTTAAAACCCATTAAAACGATATCTCTGGATCTATTAGGTATTTTATAAAACCTTAAAATGTGAATTGTTTACATAAAACAATAATCATTAGAACCATAAGATAAAGATTTCACTAAGCTATAAAAATTAATATTATATCCACAGATTCTGGTAAAGATTCCTTCCAAAACAGGCACTTAATAAATGAATATACACATAAATTTTAGATTTCAAATATTACTTCATTTTTGCAGTAGTCATAAGTAACATAAAAATCATATGATTTCCTTGTTAAAATGCTCTTAATATAAAACTATTAAATGTAAGGTTTTTTTAAGGCTGGACTATGTATAAAATAATGGGTATATATATATATTTGCTAAAGATCTTTGTTTTAAGTTCCCTTTTCACAGTGAAGGTTACAGGAGCTATAATCACAACAAACAGTAACATTCAAAATCTTGGTTTTTAAAAATCTTTATGTATCCATGCACCATCGACATGTGCTTATGTTTTTTACATCGTGTATGCGGTACCAAATCAGCTTGTAAGTAAGTGCTCGTTTAAACTGAAGTTGTTAATCAACCCGCTTCCTTTTTGCTCACAGTGAAACTAAAATTTTAAGGGATAAAAATCTCAACTCCAATTGCCCCAACACGTTAAGTAAGCTTGGCCACATGACCAGTGTGCCAATTGAAAGGACGAAATGATAACAAGGAACAAAGAGAAGATATTTATTAATGCCTCCACCTTGGTGACGCAAGTAGCTGTGGCTAAAGGCCCAAGCTCTCATTTGAAAGAAATGACATGAGTTTTTACATTTGATTTTTTAAAGACAAGATATACATAATTATATAGTTCTGGTCAAGATGTTATCTCCTGGATCCCTGTCTCAGTTCTGGGTCTGCGACATGGTCCCTGTTGCCTGGTGGTAGAAAATAATTCTAAGAGGTGTTACTCCTGCTCCAAGGTGCAATTGTTCATCTCAGATGATTGCCCTCCTGCAGATGTATATAAAAAGCATTTTAAGGATTTTGAGGATATTTTTGACCACTATTGCCTTTCTAAAACAAATAAGCTGGTTTTTCAAGGTCCATATCTTAGCCAAGTGTAAGTAAGATACAGCTCTAAACATTGGGGTGGGCGAGGGGGTCATTTAAAACCCTGTTTCAAGGTTTACAAAGAGATATTAAAGTTCACAGATAATCTGAATGTGTTACATCATAATAATATATTTGGGACTCAGCTCTGTGAATTTAGCCTTAAAGAAAAACAGTAGCTTAGATAAAATACCTGTTAAATGATTAACATTCTTACTATAAAGGTAAACAAGAGGTTCAAAAGGAGTAAACTGAAAAATGCCAAAATGCTATCCTGCTCTGGATGCCTCAAACCCTAATGAACCATATTTTTTTAACAAACGCAATTTAAAGTACCTGTTATAATGACTTCAATATCTAACAAATAACTAGGGTTTTTTTTGGGGGGGGGTCTTTTTGAGACAGTGTCTCCCTGTAGCCCCAGCTGTCCTGAAACTCACTATGTAGACCAGGCTGGCCTTGAACTCATAGAGATCTGCCTGCCTCTGCCTCCCGAGTGCTGGGATTAAAGGCTCGGGCCACCACACATGGCACAAATAACTAGTTTTAATTGACTAAGAAAACACAAGATTATCAATGTGTTTTACTTGTTCTTATAACTGTTAGGTATTTAAATACCTTATATACATTTTCTGTGTTTTAGATACAATCTCCTGAATTTCCATTAAAAATTATCTTATTAAAACATTTTCTAAATTTTATAATAATAGTAACAATAGTAATGATAAAAACAAGTTTTTATTTCTTTTTGTGTGTGTTTATTGTTGTTGTTTTAGGGTTTTTTGTTTGTTGGTGAGTTTTTTTTTTTTTTTTTTTTTTTTTTGGAGACAGGGTCTCCCTGTAGTGGGGCTAGCCTGGGACTCACTATGTAGACCAGGCTGGCCTTGAACTCACAGAGATCTGCCTGCTTCTCTGCTTCTGGAGTTCTGGAATTAAAGGCATGTACCACCATGCCCAGCAACGTCAAGATTTTTAAAAGGAGACAGAAAGTTAAAGAAGAGTGCTTTAGGATGAGAAAAGACTTTGTATGGTAAGATAGAAATTGTTCCAAAGTTGGAATGGATGAGAATGATGTTAGAAGATTAAAGCATGTTGTAGAAAAGGATTCAGAAAATTAAATTTAAAGAATGTAGATATAGTTATAACTAAGTTGATTATAATATAAAGGTTATTAAAATTTTAAGGTTAAAATTCAATACCCTGAGGTAAAGTTAATGCTTGATTTACAACAATAAATTAAATTATTCTAAAGTATTGAATTACTTTATTATTTTTATTTTATGTGTATGTGTGTATTGCCTACATACAGTATACATACTGTATGTAAGTGCACTCATGTCATGCAATGTCTGCAGAGAGTCAGAAGAGGATGTCAGATCCCCAGGTACTGGAGTTCTAGATGGTTGTTAGCTGCCATATGGGTGTTGGGAACTGAACCTGGGTCCTCTGCAAGAGCAGTCAGTGCTCTCAACAGCTGAGCCTCTCTTCAGCCCCCAAAATATTGAGTAGTGTTTACAAAAACTGACTTAGAAAAACAAAGAATTTAAAATATGATAACTAAAAATTCAAAATTAGTTTCATAATCTTCCTCAAAGGATAAAGAAAACCAGATAATTTCGTCAACCGAAAGAAAAAGGACATAACATCAAAGACTCCATTCTGGCTGGAGGCACTTCTAACCTGCTCCTGTACTGCAAAACTTGCAGAGATAAACTTAAGACTCTCGTGTCTCCCATCATGAAGATGCTAACTTCATCTGAGATCACATCCTTGTGGACTTCAACAATACTGGATGACAGTCATCTTCAACTACATTGACACCTGAGTACCCCAAGTCACTGAACATTTCTGTCAACTTCTATGCTTCTTAAGCCCTTTTATAATTACAAATTTTTAATTGTTTATGATATTTAATATTTCACTTGGTATATTCCTAAATGATAAAAACAATGCTAATCTTGGTTTAAATAACGTTATAAATGACGATATTATTTCTTTTCATTATGTTTGAGCTATGACTGCTTGCCCCAAACCCCTACCTTACTTAAAAGTTTAATTTTCATATTTAGAAGATTCAAGTATTTTTCACTTTCCTTGTAAAAGTTTTTTTCTCATTATTTATTATACTTTGGATTTTTAAAATCTAGCTTTTAAATTGATAAAAAATTATTTTAGTCTTTTAAAAGAAACTCCATTTTGGGGGTACCTATATTTTAAATCCAAATTCTTACAAATAACCTTTTCTCCATTGCATGCATGCGTGTGTGTGTGTGTGTGTGTGTGTGTGTGTGTGTGTGTGTGTATTAACTGGGTCCAACCAACTAGATGACTATGAAGATACAACAAATTAAACACTGTAAAAGACTCTATAAACGTACTCAGATATTTAACAAACAAAGTAACTGTAACCCTATTTACTTTAACTAGAGATACCCAAAGTTTAAGTTAACTCCTCTTATCCAAATTATACAAAAGACATCAATCTCTAATAAACACAACATTCATAATGTTTTATACCTTAAGTACTGATGTTTCTTGATGACTGAATAAGTATGTAAGGGACCCTTTAGTACAATTAGCCATGATTTTAAAAATTAATTAAACAGGGGCTGGAGAGATGGCTCAGCAGTTAAGAGCACTGGCTGCTCTTGCAGAGGACCTGGGTTCGATTCCCAGCACCCACATGGCGGCTAACAACCATCCATAACTCCAGTTCCGGGGGAATCCAACCCCCCTCTTCTGACCTCCTTGGGCATCCTATGACGTGGGTGTACTTACGTACATGTAAGCAATATCCTCATACACTTAAAATAAATAATAATAAAATATTTTTTAAAAAATTAAACATTTGTATTTTGCTAATAAAAAGCAACTTGACACCACTGCAGTGACTCCCTGTAGTGTTCTATGTCCATTTCGTACCACTAAAGAAGATTTGGTTATGCTACAAGGCCTATTTTCTAACAAATCTGATCTCTTGTTTTTATCACTGTTATTACTCTTTGGTATATTGAATAAAAGACAATCTTGTTAAAAGAAAAGTTAAATAAGTACTATATTGTTATCTAATTTCTTCTATAATGTAGCTTTCTATGTACTTTTTGAAAATAAATATGCTATAACATTAATGTAAAAAAACTGATCACATTGATGTCATAGGTAAGAGCTACGATAATTTAAATATTGAAAATCAGTCTTCCTAAAATTAGAACTAGGCGCTCCACAAGAGGTTGTAGCTGTGGAGTCAAGCTGACAAATAGACAGATATACAAAGATAATAGATGATAGCTAGATAGATGATAGATAGTTAAAAGGTAACAGATTTATTTAAATACTCCAAGTATAGGGCTAGAGAGATGGTTCAGTGGTTAAGAGCACTGGCTGCTCTTTAGAGGACCCCAATTCATTCCCAGCACTCACATGGCATCTAACAACCAACCATAACTCCAGTTCCAGAGGAATCCAACACCACCTTCTGATCTCCACAGGCATTGCACAACACAGGTGCACTTACACACATGCAGGCAATACACTCATACACATAAAATAAAAATAATAAAATTTTAAAAATAAATAAATGCTCCAAGTATAAAAAAGATAGTTCATAAAGTATAAATAACTGTTAAGTATAGGAGGAAACAGTCAATCTAGTTTGGGTTTTTTTTTAATGTGTAAATTTTGGTTGTTTAAAAATGCCTGTTTCTGCTGGGCATGATGGCACACCCCTTTAATCCCAGCACTCAGGGGGCAGAGGCAGGTGGACCTCTGTGAAATGCAGGTCAACCTGGTCTCCATGGCAAGTTCCAGGCCAGCTGGGAAAACCCTGTCTTGAAAAACCAAGCCAAAAAACAAATGTGTTTCCTTTGTCTGTTACCTTCATTCTATGAGGCCAGACAGTGTTATCCCCCTGTGGAGAGTGCAAAGGTAGTCCCCCACTACCACAAATTATACAGTCAAGTTCCTCACATTTGGGGAAATCACAGGGATCATCACATCCCAAGTGCAAAGAAGAAGTCTCACTCTGGGGAAACCACCTTTAATTTTCATGATATGTACCAGGTAACAAGACAGTGTACTTGATGGTTTTGTTGCTGTTGTTGTTAAATTTATTTATTTTTACTTTATGTGTATGAGTGCTTTGCCTGCATGTATATATGTGCACCACATGCATGTAATGCCCATGGAGGCCTGAAAAGGATATCGGATTCCCTGGAACTAAAATTATGAACAGTTGTTAGCTGCCACGTGGGTGCAGGGAACCAAACCCAAGTCCTCTAGAAGCGCAGCCAGTGCTCTTAACCACCGAGCCATCTCTCCAGCCCCAATTATTTTAATTTTTGATGTATTACTTTAGAATTTATTTTATGTGTCTGAGTGTATTGTCTGCATGTATGAAAGTGTACCCGTGTCGTGCAGTGCCCTCGGAGGTCAGAAGAGGGTGTCAGATTCCCCTGGAACTGGAGTTAACAGACAGTTGTTAGCTGCCATGTGGGTGCTGGGAATCGAACCCGGGTCCTCTGCAAGAGCCCACTGGGCCAACTGTCCAGCCCCTGCTGCATTGCTCTTAATATATGTCACATGTTGCATCAAATACAGAGAATTTTTTAAACTCATAATGGCTAGTAGACTTTAAGGACTGTTCTTCCTGCCTACTACTCAGCCTCATCTACATCAGATTCTAGCAAGCCTCTCCTAGCAACGTAGGACACTAACAATATTTAGTAAATAATATGTGGCCCCTACATGCACAACATATAATGCTTGGCCAACAGAGGGAACTATAAACAGAAGTTGCCAGAAAGAAGCTGCACCTTCAAACGGAACCTTCTGCAAGACTGACTGACTGATTAGAACCTCAGTGATTGTGGAGACAGTGGACTGCTGCAAGCAGAGCCAAATTATCTTGGGCATCATTAGCCCCTTAAGAGCAATTTTTTGTCCTCCTCTGTAAATGACCTAACAGCCCTTTAGGTCAAGGCTATGGGATGTACAGACAGAGCACTAGTTTTCCCTTGGAATGTGTTGACTTAGCAGACCACCACCAGCTTCCAGTCCCTCAGGAGCTGAGTGTCGTCTGAGACACTATTCCTGGGAGATGAGAACAAACATCTACTCATCCCAGATAAGGAACCAATGACAGAGCAAAATAAGGATACCACCAAAGTCCAACTTGGTGAACCAGTTATTTTATTGTTTTTTTTTTTACAGGAATATGGGTGAGGGGTTACTTACAGGAGCAGAAACAACTGAAAGACAGCTACATCACCAAAAACCCATCCCAGCATGGGTGGACAGCTCATGAAAGCAGAAAACCTGGACCTGTACAACCTGCAGTTAGCTCAGCTATAATACCTGCTCTGACATGCTGGAGAGTATCTTTGGGCAGCTCAGTGGGTCTGAGCCTTTTAGGCAGCTTGGCTGGTCTCTGCTTCTTCCAGAAGGTTTGGCTGCTTTGAGCATCTTCTAGGCAGCTTTTCTTGTCTGAGAGTATCTCTTAGTGGTCCTTAGGGTTTATATATGCCGGGGGAGGGAGAGGCCTAGTGATCTGGTCAATTTCAGGGACTTCATGAAGCTATTGAGTCATTTACTTTCTGAGCTTAAGGCCCTTCCCTTCAGGACTGAATGTTCACCTCCCCTCAGAACACCATCTTCCCTCCAAGATGGAAAGAAATTGCTACACAGTTAGAAAGCATCTGAGGCCTGTAACAGGGGTTTCTCCCCTCTGCTGACCCCGTCTTCGATGACTTCACCAATGTATTTGAAAAGTGTTTTGATTTATGGCTTTCTTTGTTCTGTTACTACAAAAATTTCATGAAAGTGTTACCATGTCGGAACATGAACTTTGGGGTGACCCGAATCCATGCTCCCTGTGTTAGAAATAAAATCTGAGGTCCAAGGACCGCACCAATACTACACAAAGAACATGTGGACAAAGCAAAGGTAATTCAACAAGGCAGCTTTTACATTTGCAAAAGGTGTGTTGCCTCATTCAGATAGCAAGCAAGTACATCAAGCAGGAAATTGGATAGGTTTTTATCCTAATGTAATATTGTGTCTTTTCCCCATTGGCTGGGGGCAGACCTCACAGACTTTTGTGGTTGGTTAGTTTTAAAAGAATTGGGCCAGGCATGGCTTTAATCCCAGTACTCGGGAGGCAGAAGCAGGCAGATCTCTGTGAGTTCCAAGCCAACCTGGTCCCCATAGTGAGCTCCAGGTTAGCTGTGGCTACAGGGAGACCCTGTCTCAACAAAGAAAGGACTGGAGCAAGGTAATGAAGGACAGAGTAGAGGGGTTGGCCTAAAGGGAAGGAAGGGCCTTTGCACAAACAAAAGTTTTACAAGGTGGGGCAGGATTAAAAGATTTTAATTCCCAGTTAACAAAAGCTTTACAATATGGGGGTGGATTGCAAAACACCATTACAGAGGTTACATCTCTGTGATCATCCTTTTGATAGAAATGACTTTAATTCTCTGTAATTATTTCCTTCACGGGGCCATGGTCACCCATTTTTGACTCCAGAATAGACTGCCTCTTACCCTATTTGAAGTGAGAGTTGTGTTTTGGTGTGGACAACTCCCTTCTACAAACCTCAGCCATGTCATTTGTAAATAAGGCAGTGTGTCTCCCTGCCAGGAGAAGGTGTTTCAGATGAAGAAAGCCTGACCCTGGGGTCAGGGGATACCACAACACTGCCCACACCATCACCTAGGTGGTTTCTCACCTAGAGAGCTTGGTTCAAGACTCTTAATGCTTCAAGTTCATGGCCCAGCCCTCAGAGACAGCCTTTTCTTTAAAGGATGCCCTAAGGTTGCATCTCTAAGCTACACTCTGAACCAGTCTCCAGCAAGGCTCGGAGGAGATGAATGAGGAAGAGAAGGCTGCCCCTCCACCCTCCACCCAGGGAGGTGTATTCTACACCCTTCCAGCCAGAGCTGAGAGGATGAGGGAAGGAGAGAGTAGACCCTGGGGTGTGGTAGGGGCTCCTGTGAAGCTGCTCACCCACTTCACCCCTAGATACAATGCCAAGCGATCATAGAGGCTAAAGCAAAGACTGCCACCACACATGTGCTCAAGAAACCCACAGCCTAGAGCACCATGACCCCGAGGCATTCTGCAGTGAGCTGCTCTGCATCCACACCCTTTGGGGGTCTTTGTTCACCCTCTCCATTCCTTCCCCAGTTCTCCTCTCCCACCTCCCACTATCTTGCCCTTTCAGGGCTCCATGAATCCCTCTGGTTTTTCCAACTCATCTGAAAGCCAAAGTCAAGGTCTTGGGAGGTCACAGGCTGATCTGTCACCTTTTTTCCCAAGGAGTGTGCTGTAAACCTGGAGGGATGACCTGGGGCAGGCCTTGCTGGCCCACTATCTCTATGGCTGTAATGGGTCTGTGATAGGTTTGCTCTGACTTCCCTCGCCCACACCAGGGACCTTGCTGAGTGCTGGGGCACACATAGATAGCATAATCCTGTATGCCAATCATAGTTCAAGACAGGGCTTTTGAGAACTCTTCCACTTTTGCTCCAAGTCAGTCAAGGCTGCTCCTCCAACCCTCTCCATCGACCCAATCCCCTACCCCAAGTTCAGATTGCACTGCCCTCCATCTTTCTGGGAGAGTTTCCACACCATGAATTAAAACACAAGTCACCCCGTGCAGAATGCAGTGGGCACCAGGGCCTGCTGATGAGGTTTCCATCTCTGTCTTCAGGAGACAAGTCCTCAGGTGTCCCTGGGCTGGGGTGCCCGTGGGGGCATTCCCAGGTGAGGCTCAGAGCATGCCGGTCTCCTTCTCGTTCATCGAAGTCCTCTCATTCAGTGATGACATCTTGGTGAAACTCCTGTGGCTGGGATAGGAGGAGTGTCCTGTGTCCTCGCTCAGGGCATTGACCAGACGGGAGAAGAGGGCCACCTTGAACTTCTTGAAGTCCTGGCCCATGAAGACATACAGAATGGGGTTCATGCAGCTGTTAGCGATGGCGATGGCAGTGGCCAGGGGCACACCCAGGCTGAAAACAGAGCCAGGTACAGCAGTGTGGTGGAGCTCCAGCAGGTAGAGGGTGTGGTAGGGACACCAGCAAAGGAAGAAGGTGACGATAATGGTGACGATGATCTTGAAAGGCTTCTTGTTCTTGGCCAGACGGTTGCGCCGCAGCTTGCAGACAATGGTGAGGTAACAGGCTGTGATAATGAGGACAGGGACCAGGAAGCCACAAAGGAATCGAGTGACAGTCACCACCATGTGTCTGCTGAACCCTACAGAGTCAGTTCGGGAGTGAGAGGGATTTGGGAAAGACGCAGCTGCAGACAAGCTGAAGTTGTTGAAGCAGGATATTTTCCCATGTACTTTGGCTGTGTCTCGGAAGACAAGAGACGGGGAACTCAAGAAGAAAGCCAGGACCCAGATGACCACACAGGCCATGTAGGCCAGCCGGATGCTGCGCTGGTTCTGGGCCCAGACGGGAAGAAGCACAGAGACGCAACGGTCAAAGCTGATGGCAGTGAGCAAGAAGACGCTGGTATACATGTTATGGATGAGAAGAAAGTTGCTGATCTTGCACATGGCTCTCCCAAACACCCAGTGGTAATCCATGGCAGCGTAAGTGATGTGGATGGGCAGGAAGACATTGAACAGGAAATCTGCGATGGCCAGGTTCACAAACCAGACAGTGTTCACCGTCTTCTTCATCTTGAAAGTGGCAATGATGATCACCAAGCCGTTGCCTAGGATCCCGAGGAAGCACACGATGCTGTAGACCACCACCAGGAAGATCCGGGCCACCCTGGCTTCCAACGGAGACACCTCTTCCAAAACCACCATGGAGTCAAAGTTGTCAGTGTACTCATCATAGGTGATGGAATCATTGTAATCCTCATACTCCATCTCTGCAAGAGAAGATGGGGATCACCAGGGGAACGACTTTGCCTGACACAGAGGAGACATTGCCGAGCACAAGCCCTCTCTGATTCTGGTGAGTTAGTTGATGCCCCCTCTGCTGTTTTATTTCTTGACTTATTTACCCATCTATTTGTTTGTGTATGTGTGTGTGAACATATGTACATGGATGCAGGTGCATATGGAGGCCAGAGATTGATGTTAGGTGTCTTCCTCAATCATTTAACATCTTGGTTTTTGAGACAGGGCCTCTATTCAACTAGACTAGCTTGTCAGTGAGCCCCAGAGATCCTCCCGACTCTACCTCCTGAGCACGGGGATTGCAGGCACACACCACTACACCCATACAGCATTTTATGTAGGTGCTGGAGAGCTGAACTCAGGTCCTCATACTTGTGTATCAAGCACTTACTGTCTCCCGAGTCCCATTGCTTTATCTCTTTAACGTTTGTAGCTTTCCTGTAAGTCAGGCACTATGGTTAAGGGTTGGCGTATTATATAAATGGATGTCAGCTGGACCACACACAAGTCCAGGTGGGAATGAGAGACCGGGGCAGGGGGACCTCACCTCCAAACAGGCTAAAGCAGAATGGATTAGGAACCCCAACTAACAAATTAGGAGGATGATGAGGGGGTGGTCTCTCTTTTCTTGCTAGGAAAAGGTGCTAGGTGACGTTCAAACCCCACTCCAGAGTCCTTGTTCTAGACACCCTCTTAAGGACCCTTCCTTCCCCTACAGACTATGGGGGAAGCAATTAGTTACCAAATTCCCCTGGGATGTGGACTGTTGCTCTTTCGACAACACTAATTACAAGGAAGGAGAAAAGCCTAGTCCTGGGACTGTGGCTCCACCCACAGACCAAAGGCCAGGGAACAACCCCAGGAGGACCCTCCCCTACTCCACCCTGTTGATGGTCACTGGTTCCGTTTGGAGACATAGGTCCCTACCTTTGGAGGTCCTCACTGTTCACTGTTGCAAAGCAGCGGTCGGTGGTCCTCAGCCAGTAAGTCCCTGTGCACAGCTGGAAATACCTGCAGGGAGAAAGAAGCAGCAGGTAGATCCCGAGTCAGGACAGGATCCATTGCTACTGTTCCCATCCGACAGGAGGAAACAGAAATTCAGAGAGGTGAGTGTCACTCAGCCAAGGTTATGCTGCTGGGAAGTAGGAGGCCTTGAGTCTAGACCAACTGGCTCTAATCAGCTCAACTGCCAAATGACTCCCCATTCCAGGAAAAGAAGGTAAAGACCTGGTATGAGGCAGATGCCAAGGAGGGTGTGAGTGGCCCCCCGCAGACTCACCACCTAGGGAAGACTGGGAAGACCAGCCCAGGCAGTGGAGGCACAGAGGAGACAGAAAAGTTACGTCAAGCATCTGCCCAGCACCCAGACCCCATTCCCTTATGCCATCCAGTTTTCCAGGGACTTCTTCCCAGCCCACGTAGTTGCTCTTGTTTAAAGATGTGGAAACTGGGACCAGTGAGATGGCTCAGCCGATAAAGGCATTTGCTGCTAAGCCTGAAGACCTGAGTTTGATCCCTGGGGCCCTCACAGCAGAGGGATGCAGCTTCCCTGCAGCTCTCTGTGGGACAGTTAAGAAGCAGTGTGTGCTGCGACCTGTCAGCCATCACATTATGGTTTTTGGCTGCCCTATGCTCTTTGTCCCAAGGCTACGCTGAATTAAATCACATGATATGAAACTTCCCGCCATCTCTCAAAGGTTGGAAAAAGTCAAACCTTCCCTTTGACTTGGGATCTGGTCCCAAGATGAAGGCTGCTCTCTGAAGAGGCCCCTCTGCCCCGACGGCACCATCACCCCCACCCCACCGTGGCTCTCTCCAGGCTTTAAAGGGAAGCTCCTCCTTCCCTTTAAGACCCATCATTTTTAGATCTCCAGACCACTCTGTTATCTTTTGTAACACCCACCAGGAATGGATCAGTGTCAAATCACTTGGTGTGTTGGCCAACACCTCCTCCCTCCAGCCCTCCAGGGAAGGGGAGGGGAAAAAAGGGAGGGAGGGAGGGAGGGAGGGAGGAGGCCTAAATTCCAGTTCAGCCTAAGGGGGTAAAGAAATATACCCATGCATTTAATGTCACGTTTGTGTGTCTAATATTGTTTCGTGACTGATTTTATACTTTAGGACATAGTCCTCACCTTAGAGTGAGTTTATGGATGCTTACTAAAATCTGTGTTGAAAAAGGGATCAAAGGTAAAATCCAGAAAGCTATCTTGAGAAACAAATACCACAGTTATCTAGTGGAACATCTGTTTGCAACTCCCTTGCTTGCAATAAACTCTGTTCTTAAAGAATATCTTAGCCCCTGCCCTAAATGTCTGCCTCTGCAAACAGATCCACAGAAGGCATTTCCTTTTGGTGGTCTTAGGGAACAAAAACATCTGTGCTGGTAATCACGTAGGCTGTAACTTAAACCCACCAATACTATAAACAGTTAAAGAATACCTTGAGGAGACTTTAAAAACTGTGAAGGAACTAGACTGAGGATTTGAATCTTTTAGGAGGAAATCCCACTGGAGTCCACCAGCAGGAATAAACTCTCCCAGTTTCTTTACGTGAGTCTCTTGGTATCTTCTCTCTATGAGGTGGGTCCTGTGCCTCAGTTTCCCATAACAAGTCCTTAGCCTCACTCTGTTCCCCACAACTCTTTCTTTAGTCCAAGTCTACCCAGAGCACAGCCAGTCTTCATATCTTGGGGAGGATTCATGACCTCCCTGGGGACCTAGGGAATGACAGTAACCACAGCACCTCAGTTTCCCTGCCTGTCGGGTGGGTGTGATGGTGATGGGTTGAGAATTCCTATGTTGTAAGAGGTCACAAAGATAAACATTGAATGTGAGGCAGTCGCCCCTCAATGTCCACAGGGTGCTGCTGGCTCCCACATACCTCTTGAATACCCAATGGAGTCTCACATCCATTTCTTATATAAAAGAACATATTTTCATATAAAGCAACACATACCCTACCATACACTGTTACTTTCCTCTGGACTGTCTGTGATGCCTAATGCCAAGCAAATACTATGTACGTGGTTTCCGTAAATCTGCGCATGCTCAATACAGAAGCAAACTTTCCCCCAAATGTTTTTTTTCTTTCTTTTCTTTTCTGAGACAGAATCTGCTATGTAGTCCAAGCTGGCCTCAAACTGGTGATACTCCTGCCTCTGCCTCTTGAGTACTGGGTGTGTACCACCATTACCTAGCTTTCCTAAATACTGTCCATCTGTGACTGGTTGAATCCAGGGATATAGAATCTGGCTATAAGGAGGGTTGACTATTCTCAGAACGGCCCGTCACAGGACAAGACTGTGATGTTCTCTTAGTGTCCCCCTAAGGTGGCCTTTGCCTGGGCATATGGGAAAAAAAGCCAGCCAGGGAGGCTGGGTGAACGGTGCGGTCCTGTCCTCCTTCCTTTTCCCGCTGGAGCTGGCCATTCCCAGCTCCCTGTCTCTTCTCTCTGAGAGGCTAAGCGTCTCCCTCCTGATGCCTGGAACACTGTGTGGGGTGGCAGTGGATCCTCTGCCAGGTACAAAGAGCCCTTCAACTCCTGTCATTCATGGTCCTTCAACCTCCATAACCAGGAAGCTTATGGGAAAAAATTAAGTGTAACTTGATAGGGACTGAACACAGCTACAGGGAGAACTCTACTTTGTGAATGAGAAAACGGGTTCAGGGAGGCCCAAGCCACTTGCCTGAGGCCACACACTGAGAAGTCTGATCCCTGGGGAAAAGGTTCAGACATCCCTGCTCCCCTGAAAGGTGGCCAGTCCCCAGTCCACCTGCTCTGAGCCCTCCAAGCTTTAGCCTTGAGTCCTGAGAACTCAACCCCTCCTTCACAATCCTAATAAGCCTTCACAGAGCCTCCTTCCTTGGGATCCCTTCATTTTCTAAACAGCTCCCGTGTGAAAATCACCCCTGCCCACTGCCCTCCTCAGGTATCCACTGAGAAATACCCTTGAAGAGTCTGTGGTAAAGAACAATATCAATATGGCTTCCCCCTGAGGACCACGATGCTTCCTTGATCTAGAACTAATCACATTTCCCTTTCTGATGTGGCCACAGGGAAGCTCAACGTCATTTTTACAAATTTAGGACAGCAACTCTACAGGTCTGTAGGTTTCCTCAGTGGTTTCAGTTGGTCCTTATGTTTGCATCTAAGCCTACTCTATATTCGTTTCAATTCCTAGTGATAAATAATTGAGTGGCAGCCCAGACACTGTGCTAAGCACCCTTAACTACATGAGCTTGCACAACTCTATCTCCAGAGGTGATATTGCCAGAATTGGTAAAGATGAGGAAGTGAAGTTGACGTCACAGGGTCAGTAGGAGGCAGGTTCTACACCTAAGTCACTCTAACCTCCACTCTGACTCTTATCCATACTGATTCTAGAAGACAGAGCACAGGGCCTCAGGCACCCTCTCCCCTATCAAGAAATCCTCCCCCTTGTCCACTTTTCTGAGCCTTGTCCCTCCTCCAAAGGAGCCCACCCTCTCTGGTTTCCAGGATCATCTGGCTGAGGTTTGGAGCATACATACCCACTCACAGCATTGTCATAGCAGGGCATCCTGCCCCCTCCTCCTATCCTTAGCTACCCCAGGAGCCCAGCTGCTCCCAGGGCTGCCTGAGACCCTGAGTTCACATTCATCTGACACAGGGACCCAGAGTACCCTGCCTGATCCAGAGCACCCTAGGCCTGTCTTGTCCTTTGCTTAGGACAGTCCTGTGGGTCTCTAAGAAGGGATGTAGGAAGGAGGTGACAGCACAGGACCTCATGTGGGAGGCCCTAAACAAGTCACTTCCCTTCCCAGGGCCTTGGTGGCATGGTCTGGGGAACAGGATGATGACAACATCCACCCCCATTAGAACGTCTCAGAACCATGACACCCAAGGCCAAGAACCACTGGAGTTGGGACATGGTGGTAGGTGGTCTCTAGACTTCTCTCTGAAGCCCCAGATGCCCTCATATACCAATCCAAGGCCCCCCCTAGTTCACCCCAGTCCTAGGGAGCTTGATAGAGAAAAACCCAGAAGACTTGAGTCAAGGCCCCAGGAGGTGAGAGCCCTCTGATTTGTGGCAGAGGAGAAGCCAGTGAGAACCGGGGCATGGGAACCGGGACAATGGGAAGTCTTTCCAGACCAGCAGGGTAGCAGCCTCCACAATGCCAAATGACTCTTCCTTCTCCAAAGTCACGCTGGAAACCAGGTTCAAATGTCCTCTGTAGGGGCCTTCCTTTGGCACCTCCCCATAATGGCACCTACTCCCTCAAGAAGTGCCCCCCTGAAGCTTATGGATCTGGGGCAACTTGGGGGAAGAGTCTTTGAAAAAGTAAGGATCTCAAAGTAAAGATGGTCTGAGTGTAGTGACAGAAAATGGCATGGCTGGTGTGATGGCACAGGGAGGGAGGCAGGAGTCTGAGTTCTAGGTCAAGCAGGACTAAGAGTGAGACTCTATCTCAAAATAAGCAACATATAACAGAGAGAATTAGGAAGGCAAGGCCATATGAAAATGCAGCCAAGATGGCCACCTGGAGCCACCTGGAGCCACTGGAAGAGCAGGAAACACCCCAGACAGCCCAGCGGCCCATTCCTCAGATCCCAACTCCTGCCCTCCAGGACAAGCTCTTCCCGTTTTCAGTCTTGGGAAGTAAACACTGAAACCCTGAGCTTCCTCAGTGTGCTGCCTACCTAGGTAGGGCCTGTGGTACTGGAGTTTCAGGGCTGCCTTACACATATGTGCAGATGGCAAGTTTCCTGGGGAGGAGAACCAGGTCTGATTCTACTCCACCTCCTTGGGTCAGAGCAAACTGCCACCAACTACTTTTCCTTCTGCTTTGTTTTCCTAACAGATTGAGCAAAACACTGTGTAGCTGCAACTTGAGCTTCCTACCAGTATGGCTGCCTCAGGGTAGCAGACGCTAGCTATACCCCTGGGCTCTGGGAGAGAGTGTTTCCCATGAGTGTGGCTTCTGGGGACCTGAATCATAGTGTCACTTCTGCCTTCCCCTTTATAAACCTATTTAAAAATGATTATAGACTCACAGGAAATGCAGAGTTGAATGATACCCCATGCACTGAGCAACAACCCATGGACCTCTCACCCAGCATCTGATGAATGGATGGCTGAGTGAGCAATCATATGAATGAATCAATGAGCCTTTGATGGCTTACTGGCTTGGTCTAGATGTCAGAACTACAATAGCAATGACACACTAATGCCACAGATCAAAGGGACTCAGTGCTCAGCACAGGGCTGGCCTCATACCACCAGCCTTGGAGTGTGCCATGACCTAGAGTTCAGTTCCCATCAGTATTTGAGGCTAATTGGAGGACCAGCCTCCCAGAAGTCGGTGTGAAGATAGGTGTCCTAGTGAGTTTTAAGTGTGAACTTGACACAACCAGAGTCACCTGAGGAAGGACTCTCAGTGGAGGGATTTTCCAGATCAGATTGTCCTATGGGCATGCCAGTGGAGGACCAGCCTCAAGTGTTAATTGATGTTGGGGGAGGGGGCAGCCCACTATGGGTGGCACCATTCCCTGGGCAAGTGGTTCTAGGCTATATAAGGAAGTTAGCTAACCACGTGTCAGTGAGTAAGCCAACAAGCATCATTCTTCCATGGTTCCTGCTGCAAGATCCTGCCTGAATTCCTACTCTTGACTTCCCTCAAGATGAAGTAAATGCAACCCTTACACCTAAGACCCAGGAACATCCCTGAAGAGGGGGTGGAAAGATTTTTAAGAGCCAGAGGACCAGATGCCTGCTGTGAGATAGTGTCTTCTAGACACAATGGGAAAGCTGAAGCCATAAAATCTAAACAAGACCTACATAATGACAACACCAGCTGACTTGCCAATGTGGATGGGGGAAATTTCACAAGGTCCTACCTCTAAATGAAGATCTACAGGCAATCAATGGCACTAGCTGTGGAGAGAGACAGAATCAAGAGCTCCCTAACAGGTTATCCAATCCCAAGTGGTCAACTCTAAACACATATACACATGAACACCACTAAACAGACTCAGTAGGGGTGTGTGTGTGTGTGTGTGTGTGTGTGTGTGTGTGTGTTAGCAGTAATAACAAACAATAATAACCCTACTCCCTGTATTTGAGAGGGAGTAGGGTGTCCGTGGGAGGACTTGGAGTGGGGAGATGGGGAGGAAATGATGTAAATACAATACTCATGTATGAAATTCTCAAAAAATTTTAAATAAAAAAACCCTTTCTTCTGAGTTGCTTTTGGTCAGGGAGCTTTATCACAGCCACGGCAGTGTGGTAGGTCAAGGGCTGGGATGCTCTGTGGGTGAGGTAGACTCCATGAAGTTCAACTTACAATTTACCATTGGCTCAGTCTGTATGTGCCATATTGAAAGTCCAGGCCCACCTGCTCCACTCCTCCTGATTCTACCTGGCAGCTTGTTCTCAGCTCAGAAGGCTTACCTCTGGCTCTCCATTCTGAACACTTGTCTGTGCTGGGACTCATATCCCTCTGTGCAACAATCTATACATGTATACACACACACACACACACACACACACACAGAAGCTGTTACGGTTTCAATGTGTGATGTTGCTACAGGCTTCTATGTTTGAACACTAGCGTCCCAGGTGGCAGCCTTGGTTGGGAAGTTGGGGAACCATTTTGATGTCTTGAGGGTTATAGCCCAGCCCCAAGTCAGGCCCGAGTTCTGTCTCTTCTTGATCAGTTGAGATATGGAAGCTATACCTCAAGGTCCTACCACCTTGGATGGAGCCTTGGCTGCCATGCCTCCCCTGCCATGAAGGACTATAGCCCCTCAAACCATGAGCCACAGTAGGCCGTTCCTCCTTTAAGCTGCATTCAGTCTACACAGGGGCCCACACATGCATACAACCCTCCTTGCCTCCAAAGAAGAATGGCCTTCTAGAACAACCAAGGAACTCTGAGCAAATCTGAAAAAAGACAGCAACTCCAACAGGAAAACAAGCCCCAAACTATGGCACAAGCCAAACTGAACAGCAAATAAAAGCAGAGGAAAAGCACCTGACTGAGGGGCAGTGAGGCCCAAAGAGCCAGAGACACCCCAGGTGACAGCTTCTGACCTACCTGCACACACGGAGGGGCAGTGAGGCCCAAAGAGCCAGAGACACCCCAGGTGACAGCTTCTGACCTACCTGCACACACGGAGGGGCAGTGAGGCCCAAAGAGCCAGAGACACCCCAGGTGACAGCTTCTGACCTACCTGCACACACGGAGGGGCAGTGAGGCCCAAAGAGCCAGAGACACCCCAGGTGACAGCTTCTGACCTACCTGCACACACGGAGGGGCAGTGAGGCCCAAAGAGCCAGAGACACCCCAGGTGACAGCTTCTGACCTACCTGCACACACGGAGGGGCAGTGAGGCCCAAAGAGCCAGAGACACCCCAGGTGACAGCTTCTGACCTACCTGCACACGGAGGGGCAGTGAGGCCCAAAGAGCCAGAGACACCCCAGGTGACAGCTTCTGACCTACCTGCACACGGAGGGGCAGTGAGGCCCAAAGAGCCAGAGACACCCCAGGTGACAGCTTCTGACCTACCTGCACACACGGAGGCCTGCACACGGAGGCCATCCAAGTGCACTGTCAGAGGAGGCATTTCTGTTTCTTCCTTTCCTTCCACAAGCAAACTCTTGAGTGAAGATTGCTACACACAAGCGGCACCGACCAAACACTGGGAAAGCCAGGTCAGGGAGTGGGGCAGATAACTGGGAGCCAGAGGAGGCCAGGCCAGCATCCCACTAAGCCCCACAGAGAGCAACCTGTGCTCACTCCTGCCCACCGAGCTCTGTGGGAACAGGCCATATTCTAGAAAGCTGCATATTTCCACCCTCTGCCCGTCCCGCTGCAAGCATCCTGTATGCTCCCTACCTCTTGGGCTTTCAACAGAGCCGCAGGTGCCAGCTGCTGGGAGTGAGCATCTCTTGGTACTTGAAAATAGTCAAGGATCTGGAAACACGGGAGGACATAGGTGCCTCTGCTGAAGACTGGGTGCTGCAAGTCCTGAGTGCCCAACATGGGAGAGAGGATGGGTGAAATGGGGGCAGGGTCCTGGGACACTGAGCCACCTTGAGGAACTGTGAGACACAGAGTCCTCCAGAGCACAGAAATTCAAGGAAAACTCACACAGGCAAAGCAGCTATGCACTCAGCAGGGACCCTTTGATCCATAGGACCTGCCCTGCATGGGAGGCACTCAGGGAGGAGCACCCAGGGAGGAGAACCTGGAGAGGATCACATGGGGAGGAGCACTTGAGAAGGAGCATTTGAGGAGGAGTACCTAGAGAGGAGCACACTGGGAAAGGACTGTCTGCAGTGAAGAAGGGAAGTAGGACAGGAGCAGAGTCAGGGCAGAAGAAGCAAGTACAGACGTCAGAGTGTCACCTTCCTCCTCTTTCCTGACATCCAGAAAACCCTCACAAGAACAAACACCTCCAAATCCTTTGCCTGCAGGTCATGTCTGGGTGACACCCCACCCAGGGCTTGAGTCACTGGCTCTATGACCAAATTAGACAAAGAAGCACAAAGCTAAACAAGTTGCCTTTGGTGCTACACCCAACAACCTTCTCTGCTGGGAGGGGATGGATTTGGAAGAGCCAATGGGAGTAACAGGGCCAGCACAGCAGAAGGTTGCAGATCCCTATCCTGGCCCCACAACCTTCCCAGCAAGCCCAGGCCCTGCAGGACTGGACGGCCCCCAGGCAGACAGCTCTCCTGCCCACACTTCTGCTTGGAAGAGGTCATATCTGGGCCTACCACAGAGCACAAAACCTCTAGGCGGCTGTCATCGACTTCATTCTCATTAAACACAGCTCTAGCTAAGTTCTGGTCACAGTTCCACAGAAGAGGAAGTTGAGACACAGAGAAGGCAAGATATGTGCGAAAGCTCACACAGCAAGCCCAGTCATACAAGGAACATCAGATCAGGGGGCGCTATACAGAGGTGGGCTTGGGCTTTAAAAATTGCCTTCTAGTCTCCTTAGAGCATGCCAAAATTCTTTGACCTTTGCCCCTCCAAGAAAAAGCCACTACAAAATAGATGCAGTGGTGTCCATGGTGTGCTCTGTCCTGTGATTCCCTCTGGCCCCTCTGCCTCTCATAAATGGCTGAGTTAGGGGCCCCTCTCATCACACACTACGGGGACACCTTTTTGAGGTGGGACTTATTTGTCCCCCATCCTGCCAGGATGCTCCTGGTACTGGGGTAAACCCTAGGCTACGGCAGACCACAGGCAGAAGGGAACACACCTCTTCATCCCTCAGCTCCCCTCAGGCCATTCAGTGGTTCCCACCTTACTGGTGAGGTACCAAGGCTAGTATACAGGGGCCAGCAGCTTGCCTGAGGCTACCCCTCATTCTACCTGGTCAGCAACAGTACAAGCCAGTTGCCTGTGAATCTAAGGTTCTGTCACCTCCGCTGCCCCCTGCTGGTCTGTCCCCCCCTCCCATGGGCCAAGGACAGCAGAACCAAGAGACATGTGGGCAGCAGATGTCTGCTCAGCTCGCTCTGCTCCCCATCTGTCTGTCCTCACTGCTGGCTTCCACCTCCTCTCTCTCTCTCTCTCTCTCTCTCTCTCTCTCTCTCTCTCTCTCTCTCTCCTCTCTCTCTCACACACACACCCTCTTTGTATTTTCTGGTCCTCTCTCCGAAAACTCCCTTCCTGTCCCAGTTTCTCACCCTCCCCATCCCCCCCACCTCTTCGTCAATCCCAGCCTGCCCCTCACTGCAAAACCCCTCACCTGTATGTGGCCCACCAAGCAGCTGCTCTCAACTAATTTTCTCCACCTCTGAGTAGAAGCTAACCTACCCAGCCCCAGGCCCCAGGCCAAACACAAAGGCCTTATCAGGGCTGTGGGCGGGGGAGCCCTGGGAAGGGGGGAACCGGGGGAGGCTGGAAGCCCTTTCCCGGTCTCCAAATTGTCTTATTTGTTTGGTCTGGCTCCTGCATCTCCCACTAGCTGACATTCCAACTGGGCAGTGGCCCAGCCACTTCTCTCAGCCTCAGAAAGGCTTTTAGGAACTGAGAAATCCCTCAGAAGGTGTCCTGAGTTATAGCTGGGGAAACTGAGGCCCATAGAGGGTACCCTCTCCATGCTACAGAGAGTTGGCCTATCATGTGCACCGTGTACCCCAAAAACATAAAACTGTGCCTGGAACCTCACACACCTTACACCTTTACACCTTTGCCAGGTGCAGGCATGCATTGTCCTTGCAGCATAGATTTGCAAATGGAGGCTCAGAGAGGCCAAGTGACTAGCCTAGGCTCACACAGCTTTTAAGTATTAGCTTAGGGTTTGAACCACAGACACTCTGGCCCCCAAGCCCAAAATTACAACCTCAGCAGTAGCTGAAATATTTTGCCCTCCAACATTTCTTTCCCAGCCTCCCCAGCCTGAACAGCTCTACACTAAGATGTCTTTAATGGTTAGTCTCATTCACCTAGGAGAAAGAGAAGGGGGGAGGGGGCTCCCAGCTCTTGTGGTGGTTCTCAAAGCCCTGAGGGACTATAGTCTATAAGGGCCCAAGTGTCTGGAAACCACACAGATGTTCCAGCCACAGGCCTGGCTGCCAGCCCCGGACAGAATTAGCTCCCAGTCGGAGAGAGTTTCCTCCCTGGTCCCACGCCTCTGCGCCTAGCTCCTTCTGAGTCACTGCAGCACAGCCAGAAGACTGCCCCACTTGTTCTTGGCTTAGATGTCGCCATGCCTGGGCCAAACTTGATGAGGATGAATAGAAGTGAGGAGCCCACCTACTCAGGGGCCGGCAGATCCCAGGGCACCTCCTATGGCCGGTGGGCACACAGAGGGAGGGAGACACCCCAAACATTCATACTGCCTGGTTTTACCCTGCTAAGGTACCTGCCCCTTAGTGAGCCAGAAAGTCTTTCCTTCCTCTCAAAGGTGCTGGACCTCAGACCCATACCCTCCTGCCCTGCCCCTTCAGGCTCACCTGGATGTACTCTTCAAGAGATCTCCCTGCTAGGCATGGAGGAACACACGTGTAATCCCAGCACACAGGAAGCAGAGGCCAGAGGCTCACCACATGTTCAATCAAGGCCAATGCCATGAGAGTCCTATCTCCCTAGCCTTCTGGCAGCAGGTCTGAGCAATGCCCCTGGTGGCAGTGAGGATGGAAGAGCACAAAAGGGTCTACGAGGCTCCGAGATGGCTGTGCTCTGAGTCCTCAGCCCAGGGCCAGCAAGGTCTCCTCAGCACTAGAGCTAAGAGCTATGGCCTCCCTCTCCTGTCTACCCTGGGGCCCTCCTCCACTAAGCCCTCACCGTGTGAATGGGTTGCCATTTCCTGCCAACACACCTGAGGAGCCAGATTCTCAGCATCCTCCTGGGGCCCACCCAGCCTTGTCCACCTTGTCTCCTCAGCAGCCCACAGTTCTTCCCAGCACCTCTGCCACCCTGTAGTGCACAGGCTCTGAACCAGTCCCTCCCTCTGCTGTGGTTCCCATAAATGTTCCTCAAAGCCCATGTGATAAAAACTTTGTCTCAAGCCTATGGCTTTATTGGGACATAGTGAAACTTCAAGGAGGCCTGTGTAAGGAAGCTAGGTCTCTGGGATAGGCCCATGAAGGGGGTATTAAATCTCTCTCTCTCTCTCTCTCTCTCTCTCTCTCTCTATCTATCGATCTATATCTCTGTCTTTCCTGTTTGCTATGAAATGGGCACCCTCCTCTACCACATGATGCACCAGTTCGTCACAGCTGTCCAGGGACTAACTAAAACCTTTCCCACTGAACCCAAAGCAGGTACTGGTTACAGTCACAGGAAGCTGTGTGACAAATCTTCAGCCTTCAGACCATGTCACAGTTACCTCCTACTCAAATGGCTCCTGTAGTCCTAGAGTCCAGATCAACTCAAGGGCTCAGGACCTGAGGCTTGACCCCTACCCAAGGCTGACCCTGGACTCAGCAGCAGATGCTATAGATACCTTGGGCCCAGGTAGAAAGTGGACCCTCCTTGCAAACCTAGTCCCATAATGCATTGGAGACCACTGCCCAATGTGGTCATTTTCCCCAGAAGTCAGCCCTAGCGATAGGAGTCCCAGGCACCATCCTGAGCAGGGGCAGCTGTCTCTCTAGTCCTAGCAGATTCTATGCACATGCTCAGTACCTTCCCTGCAACCCAGCTGTGTACAAGGCCATCAGACACAAAGCCCATACCTGTCTCCATAAACTCCACCTGAGCCACTGGAGGTGGCCTTTTATGTCCCACTGGCCAGGAAGCTCAGCACCATATCCAGTAAGTCCCCTAAACCGGGTCTTGACCTTGCTTGGGCAATGATCCCTGAGCAGGGTACACAGTGTGCCTGCAAGTCATCAAATATGGGGCACTCATGGGGGCTACTTGGGACTGGTTAGTCTCTTCCACACTAGGATCCAGCCTACAGCACACATGAACATGCTGTTCAGAGTGTAGGCTGAGAGGTTAGAAGCTGGGTGTCCCTGGAGAGGTGGTTCTGAAGCCCTGGGCCTCCTAAACCCAGGCCTTGAGCACTGAGGGCAGCCCATACCAGGCCCAACTCAGAGACAGAGCTGCTTCTCTGACACTGAGCAGCAGTTGGCAACTGGCAGCCAAAGGGCAGCTCTCCCAACAGTGGCACCACAACCTGCCTGTGAGAGAGAACAGAGAGAGGGACCCCCCAGGCTGGGCTCTTCCTGGGGTCCCTACTCTTAACCCACATGCTTTCTTCTCCCATCTCTGTCCTCTATCAAATGAATGAGGGAACATCTCATCTCACCACACCCCTTAGTTGCCTCCCCCCCACCAACCCACAGTCTGCCCAGGTATGTGAGATCATGGGGCCACCCTGTGGGAGACATTGGGACATCAGGATTCAATATGAATAACGGTCACCCTAGTAGCTCAATTTATTGCATACCCACTATGTGCTGGGACACACATACTGGAGTGTCATCTCACCATGACCCTACAGATATGGTTGTTTTACACCTGAAGAAGCTTGAGCCTTTTCTCTGTCCCTGGCTTTACTTAGTTAATGTCTTTAGAAATGATCCTGACTTAGCTGGGTGTGGTGGAGTGTGGGCTGCATAGCAAGACCTTGTCTCAAAGGGGAAAAAAGGAAAAAAAAAAAAAAGCCACAAATATGTTTGACTCCTTGGAGCCGTGGTGGTTTCATAGGCTCCTATCCAGTGTTATACTATATTTGGGCCAAGTGTCTATCCCTAGCTTGGTGCTGGGGCTAATAAAAAGGCAGTGTGCCTTGGCTCCCTACTGTGTGATCTTAGGCAAGTCGCTGTGCCTCTCTGAACAATGGGAGAATCACTCATGAATTAGAAATAGTAAAATCTCTGCAGAAAAGTAAGGTTCCAGATAAAGGGATCTTTGGGGACCCTCTATAGCAGTAATGTTTCCAGGTCAGTGAGGTTCAAAGTTAACTTGCCATTCCAAGTGCCAGATCAGGGTCTTGACTGACTTGTATAGGGCTTCCAAGGTACACAGAGACCAGGAGCCTGCAGTCGGGAGTCAGCCAGACCAGGTTCAAAGGCCCTTGTCTCTCTCAGCATAGACTAGCTACCTCTGTTCTATGAGCTGTGCCTGTAAACAGGGTGCATGTCCTCCCCTCCCTCTAAGGCTGACTGTGAGCATGGCAGGAAGCAGCAGTGAGGGTGCATAGTAGGCACTTAGCAAACATCTGTATAGGGCTGAAACTGGGCCAGTGTGTAGAAACCAGCTGCAAGCCTGTCGCTGATGGTTGGAAAGGGAGGACAAAGTTAAGACTAGCTGATTTTCCTTGAGCTACCCAGAAGTGGGCAAGCATGTAGAACAGGCTCTCTCAGGCTAATAGTGGTTGGCTCCTCCCCTAGGTTTCTGAGGAACAGGCTACAGGACAGCCAGCCCCTCCAGGCTGTGTGAGGACAAACAGCTCGCTTTACATGTCTCAGTCTCAGGAGCTTCATCTCTAGCCTCCATCTCAATGGGCTGTGGTTCACAATGAGGTTGGTTCATCCCAGCACTGGATATCTTTGACAACATGGCCAGGGCAGGGGGCACCCTATGGGGCAACTGCCATGTGTTTCTGCTATTCCCCACGGAGCTGACTGCTTTAAGGTCCAAGGACAACAGCTTGGAGCAGTCCTCTCCCAGCCCTCTGAGCTGTCTGGTTGAGGCGCCCACTGGGGACCATCACTGACTATGCAATAGTGGTCACTGTGTTCCAGAGACTCCTGGCTTCTATGTGGCAGGAAGTGGACTCGGCATGGGCCCAGGTGTTGCAGGGCGGGCACAGCGCCATTTGGCACTTTTGCTGGGGAGGGGTCAGGAGACAGGAGCCCTATTGGAGGATAGGGTGGGCCCCAGCCAGATAGCCTGACTCAAGTCTCCAGGAGGTTGAGACACTTCATCAAGGCAGCCTTGACCTTGGCCTAGGCTCTGAGGATCAACCATTCCTCCTTCCAACCTCAGATCCTCCAGCCTCCCTTGCTCACTCCATCCTTCCAGGAAATACTTACTAAGCACCTATCATGTGCCAGGCCATACCTGGATGTTGGGGGTACCACAGAGAGCAAGACAGACATGTAGCTGCCTTTAGGAAGAGGGTGCAAGGGACAGACACCAGACAGGAATAGGCTGATAACACGACAAGGTGAGGACCTCAGTGGTGCACTGTCTGGGGTTGCGTTGGGTCCCAGCTCTGCTGTGTGACCCTGGACAAGCCCCCACACCTCTCTGTGCCTCAGTTCCCACTGATGAATAGGAGAGATCAGAGCTCCTTCCCCCACACGGTGTTTACAAAGATTAAATAACGTTATGTTGACAAGCCTAGTTTGCTAAAAACATCATGGAAATGTGGAAGTTTTAAATAAGCACAGCAGCAGGTGGCAAGATGTAATGTGAATAGACTGTGAAGAGGAGCAAGACATCTAAAGTTGGGGTACTGGTTTAAACTGTTCAGGGAAGCCTCTCTGTGAGGGTGGCATCCAAGTGGAGACCTGAATACAGAGAGAGGAGCCATCCAGTGGGAGAGCATTCTAGGAAGTGGGACTGGGAAGTGCTAAGGTCCTGAGGCAGGAGCAGGTTTAGTGTCCATTTGTCTGCATTCATCCACTCCTGGAAAAGCTGCTGGTGAGCACCTTCTGGATGCCACCCTCCTTTCCAGAGGCTATGGGAGCAAGACGGCCAGGTCCTTACCCACAAGGACAAATCATGGCACAATCAGTGTTGCAAGATGAGACTCAGAGTTCGGACCTCCAGTCAACCAGCTACAGTTGTGCTACAGACAAAGTGGGACTGGCCCTAGTTCCCACTCCTCTCTATTTTCCCTTCAATTTGGGGCCCTATGTCAGCTACAATTTATCAGGCAAGCGCCCTTGGTCCTACCAGTATGGAAGGAAGATGAAAGAAGGGAGGGAGGGAGGGAG
>NW_008352136.1:398393-402137 GCF_000622305.1 Nannospalax galili
AGGGAGGGAGGGAGGGAGGGAGGGAGGGAGGGAGATGAACGAAGCCCTCCCTACCTTCTTCTGCCACAGGAGGGCATGGGGCTCTGTGGGAATCAAAACTGTCTGTGCCCTAGTTGTTTGTGACGCCTGTCTGGGCTTAGAGGTCACTGTGTTTGTGGCCCTGGCTCTGCACAAAACTAAGGGTGGGAAGCTAAGGAAAGGCTTCTGGGGAGGTGGCATAGGAGGGGAGCTCATGAGGGCATAAAGCCTTTGCCAGATGGAGCAATGACTGGAGAAAACACCCGTGAAAGGGTGCTATGCACAGGTCACAGAGACTCAGAAATGTGGTTCAGGTAAGGGGAGAAGGCAGGAGACGCTCACACTGTGACATCCCTGTAGACCTTCAGTTGTATCTTGTGTGCAATAGGGAGCCATGGATGGTTTTAAGGAGAGGGTGTTCATCTTTCTAAAAAGATTCCAGCTCCTAACCTGGATGGATGATGTGTAGGGGAGAAAGGAGACTAGCGGCAGGAGGGCAGCAAGGGGCCTGAAGAGCTGAGGATCACAGACAAGCTTTGAAGGCTCCAGAAACCAGGGATCTGTCCTGAAAGCTAGGAAATCTGTCTACATCCTTATTTTCCTCAAAGATTTTCCCCTCCTCCCTCATGGAACAGGTTTGTTTGCTGGCACAGTTGCTTCCATGGCAACTGTCCATGCTCAAGAAAGGTCTTAGATGGGCAGGTGACAGAAGACTCTGTGTGGGTCAAGTTGAGTCCCCTAGAGGGGTCCCTGGTGGCTTGTTCCAGGGACTAAGCCTCATGTCCCAAGAGTCCCTGATGCTATGATGACATCTGGTCTCCGTGCAATGATGACTCCACACCCCCAGGCCTCACTGACCAGGAACCTGTTAGCATGGGGGAAAGAGAAGCAAGGGGGAGGTGGGGCCAATGGCAACCAGACCCACCAGCCTTCCTCATGCGATGGGCACATGCCAGGACAGGTATGTGGGGCAGGTCCACCTGAAGACCTTAGGAGACCATCGTGGGTGCAGATGGAAGGAAAGCCTCTGGGTCTAACCCTGCCATGATATCTTGAGTTCTACCACCAGAGCTTTACAGCTAACTCTGTCCCCAACAAACCAATAAAAATAGTGATGGTGATGGTGATAATGGCAGTGATGGTGATGATGATGATACAGGGCAGGAAGGAGGGATGAGACAAGGCCCACAGAGTTGGGGAAGGGTTTGGGCTGAGGTGACAGAGAAAACTGCCTGAAATAAGGATGCAATTGGCAAAGCTCTAAGGTTCTGTTGGTAGTTAACGAGGGGCAGGGAGGTTGTAATACTAACCTGTGAATGTGTCAGGACAGAGCTGTGTGAGGAAGGCACACAGAGAAGCCTTAAAGACAAGGGAGACACACACTGGTGGGAGCCTGGCCCCTAGGCAGGAAACATCCCCTTGGCCAGCCAGGAGGAGTCATTCTCTGGACAGGCTCCTAGGATCTCAGAGCCCAAGTCCTCCCAAACCAACCCATCCCTGTACTCAAGGTGTCTAGAGCCCTAAGCCTGATGCTTCCAGCCCTGGGTTTCTGTGCCAGTGAATGCCTCTCTCTGGTGAGTGCCCTTTTCAGTTTCCCAGACACAAATCCTGTTGGGCAGACCACAAAGTGTCCAAGGGGGGAAAAGGAATGCAGATATATTGGACATCAGATGGGCACTGGGCCCTCTTCATCTCCTGGTCTCCTGACAAGCCTGCCCTTTGTCCTGCCAGGGAACAATAGTTTACCCATTGTACAGATGTGGAAACTGAGCCAGTGAGTCAGGATCCACCAATCTCACACTTAGATCTGAAGGAGTCCAAAGCCTTAGCCTGAGTGCAGACCCTGGGCATAATCCATGCCTTTTCAAAGGCTTCCATATCTCTTCAGGCATGGTGGCACACACCTTTAATCCCATCACTGGGGAGGCAGAGGCAGGAGGATAGATTTAAGGCCAGCTTGGGTTATGCAATTTGACCAAGCCCTTCCCCCCAAAATGCTCCCATGTCATATCAAAGCACCTCCAGACCCCCCGCCAAGTCTCTCCAGCCCCTTTCAAGATGGGCCAAGAAAATCATCCTAGCACCTGCCTTCTTTCCTTCCTCACCCTCAGGCCTGTGTGGACTCAGATGCCCTGCCCACTGCCTGTTGTGGGGTCCTGGGGTTCAGTCCTGGGTGAGGGGACCAGAAGTATAATGACATGGACCCCCACTTCAGCACCTCCCTTAAACCTAGTGATTTAGCTCAGAACATGTCCTCCAGGAGGGCATTTTTGCTGCTTCTTTCCAGCGAGGAAACTGAGGCACAGAACAGCCAGGGCCCTGGCCTGAGACCACACACCCAGGAAGGGGCAGCAGTGGGATTTAAAGGTAGACATTTTGACTGCAAGGCCCACATTTTCTGTGACTACAACTGTCTTCTGGCCGTGTTCTGTGGTTTATCTACTACGTGCCCCTTGTGCCAAGGTTAGCCACAGATTCTTCAATTGCAGTACCCCTTCAGTACCTCAAGAGCCTCCAGTGACCCCAGACTTACCCGTCTCTGCACAGGGCTGTCTCCAGACATCAAGCTCCAGGGCAAACAGAAGGCTGCAGAGACCTGTCCCACCCAGTGGATCCTTGAGAGAGCCCAGGGCTCTGAGCTGCTCCAGGCACTCAGCTGCAGAGGCCAGGCAGTGAGGCAGGTCCAGCCCATGAGAATTCCCTGGCCTTGACCCAGGCAGTGACAAATGGCTGGTTCTGCTGCCAGATGGTGGAGTGTGAGGTTCCACCCTGTTCCCAGGCTCCAGGGAAAAGGGACAGGGGCAGCCTGTTCCTTACCTCCCCATACCTGACCCTATCACCACCCCGTCATCTCTTCCGAGACAAAGCTCACATCTTGACCTGGGAGGGGTCTGGCCAAGGAAATGGCCCCTCACCCCTGTCCTACCCTCAGAAAACAAAACACTGGCTAGGGACCAGAGGAAATTCGAGACTCATAAAGGCTGTTGTCTAAGAGACTTTGGGATGGGGGTCTTCCATCCTATGTCACAAAAAAAGGAGTCACTAGGCTCAGTGTCACAGGCTTTAGCCTCATTTGACCACAGCAAACCTGAGTCAGGGCTGGAGATGAAACTCAGCTGGTAGAGAGCTTGCCAAGCAGGCAGAAACCCCTGGGTTCCATCCCTAGCACCTCATAAACTGGATGTCGTGGCCCACACCCATAAGTCCTGCCCTCTGGATGTGGAGGCAGGAAGAACAGACGTTCAAGGTAATCCTTGACTACACAATGAGTTAGAGACTAGCTTGGGCTTCTGGGTCATTGAATCACAGTCCCACGTCTATAGAGTGGGTCTTCATAAGGGCCTCATGAACTCTCACATATAGAGTGCTTGGTATGATTGGCTATTCATCACAAGGACTGAAGAATATCTTGGGTCACAGGATTCAGTGTTTGAACCAGGAATGCCCCCTGTAGGTCACCCCACCTATGTAACAGGCCAGTTCAACACACATGTCCTTTGGCCAGTAGTTTAAAGAGAGACACTTTGGGGGTCAGTTAACAGTTTGAGTCCCTCACCAGCAGAACTTCTAGAAAGACCTGGAGTCATCAAAAGTTCTTCCTTTTTTTTTTTTTTTTTTTTTTTTTTTTTTTTTTTTTTTTTTTTTTTTTTTTTTTTTTTTTTTTTTTTTTTTTTTTGTGTAATTAAAAGAGGACGATAAATCTTTCACTGTGATATATCAAAATAA
>NW_008352136.1:402176-425584 GCF_000622305.1 Nannospalax galili
TTTTTAACAAACTGAACTTGAGTGCCCGTGCCTCTATCTCAATCCTGGTTCAGGACCCTGGAGCCACACGGAACACACCCACTACCCCCCGACCCTGGCAGCGGCCACTTCCTCCCTTTGACTTAGACAGCAATTCCTAACCCCTGACAGCTGGCTCACTCTGGGCTCTTCCCAGGCAGGGAGGGCGAGGGGTGTCAGAGCAGGTTTGCAATAGTAGATTTCTGTCTGTCTGTTAGATATTGGCCCAGAAGATGGAGAAGAGTTCAAAAGAGGGAACATAAATTCAAAGAGTGGAGGGAAGAAGAGAATGTGGGCAGGGCCAGAGATGGAGCTAGGATTGAGGGGGAATCAGACCAGCTGATAAGAAACACTGAACAGATCTCAGAGGTCTTGAAGTCATCTCCAGTGATCCCGGTCTGGAAGAGATGCCAGCCCCCAGGTCACATGGTCCTAGCTCCAAGCAGCCCAAAGTACATTGAGGCATCCTGCTGCCAGGAACAGAGAGCTTTAGCCCAGACCACAGGAAGGAGTTTCTGGGGACCCAACCATATACTCCCTCTGCCTTAAGCTGATGACGCCACTCCAAACATCAGTTCAACAAAGCCATTTTCCCTAGATGTGCCAGGGGAGGGTGACTGTTCACACCAGCAGGGGTATGCATGGCTGGCTTCATTGGAAGAAATTTCTAGAATATTTCAGAGGGGTTAGAACAGCATCCTTCTGCCTTTCAGAGCTGATGTCCTGATGATGTCAGCATTCATGGTGGAATATTAGTTGACTCTCTGTTACAGTGGGGGACAGGCCTGGACTGCCCTGCAATCCCTACACTGCTTGTCCACTACCACATTTTACCATATGAGCCCAGCAAGGTTTGTCACCCGCTGCCAAGGACAGTTCCTACTTACACCTATTATCCCCCACATGCGAACTGTGTAATCCCTCCCTCTCACAGAGCCCTTCTTTGGTCTCTCTACTCTCCCCGCATCTTCTCATCCTCAGTTATTTCTGTAGTAATCTAGTAAGCCAGTACAGGTCCCCGCCTGACAAGTGAGGAAAATGAGGTTCAGAGAGCTATTCCCAAAGACAGCCATGAGCCAGGGATCTGAGTGAGGAGCCGCCTGGGACCCAGGTGGCAGTTGCCACTGCACAGAGCACATTCCTGCTCATGGCTGTGTTGCAGATGTAAAGACCAGGTTGAGGGTCACAGGAGAACAGGAGACCTCAACGGCTCCTGTGGTCAGCATGGCAGGTGCGACAGAATGCCCGCACTTCAGGATCAGTTTTATTCCATCTGCCAACAATCTGTGGGGCCTTGGACAAGTGACTTGGCCTCTCTGACCTGGCTTATCTCATCTGTGGAATGGGGAGGAGTTCAGTTATTGGCTTGGTATTAGGTGAACAAGAGGCAGAAATGGGACTTGCATGTGTGTCTGCAGCCCAGCCTGACTCCTTGGCTGTCCCGGGTAGAGCCAGCTTCCCTTAAGGTCACAATTTCCACATGGCCAGCTACATGCATGGTGGGGCCCACCGCAACATGAAAGCACAGCCTCTCAATCAGAAAGCATTACAGTGCTCTAGAGAGACAGTGACCACAGAAATTCAAACCAAGTACATGCCCTTCTGGGCCCCAGTGGCTGCACTGGCCACTGTCCTTGAGGCTGGCCTGCTCCTCAGCTCCAGGGAAGTGGAGGGCCAGTCCTCCCCGCTTCAGATCCTAGCAGAGGCCTGGTGGAGAAGAAAGAGGTACTGAGGGGCTAAGAGAGGCATTGGAGATGGGCAGGTGGAGAGAAAGGAGGGAAGAGTGGTGGAGAAAACTCAGGAGGAGAGACAGAGAAGGAAAAAGGATTTCAGAGAGTGAGAGAGATCCTAAAGGGAGGGGACAAAGGGGCTGGCTGAAAGATTGGAGAAGAAAGTGAAGGCCCAGAGCCCAGACAGGACTTTGACTTTGGTCTGAGAAGTTCGAACCCCAGCAACTGGGCAGCCTTGGTGCTGGGCAGAGGGGCCCATGGAAGCCCATCCGAGGGCTCTGGGTGAGCTAACAAGGGAGCTTGCTGTTCAGTTGTTTGCTGTTTACTTATTTATGCAGTGCTGGGGATAGACCTTGAGGCCTTGTGCATGGTTGACCATGACCTACAGCCTCAGCCCAGAAGTGTTGCTAAACACAAGCTGTTTGGTTTCAGGGTATGGACAGTGTTTGGGAAAGTCCTGACAGAGACAAGAAGGACTAAGAGACATAACAAACTGCTTTCTGGACTGAGTGTGGGGTTTGGGATCACTCATTTCTCTAGAAGCTTCCATGGCCTGTTGGATGTGAGCATTGAGGAGAGTTCAGGAAGACACATCGTTGTCCTACAAGCACTTCACTAAGAACTCAGGGTTGAAGGTTACTCTTGGAAGGAGACAGCAGGTCTATGCCGAGATATCAGCTTGGTGTACAGGAGGCCCCTGGGAGCCCATCCTAGCCTTTAGGAAGACAGGGACTTGACAGAGGGTGGGTTGTACATAAGTCACAACAGGACCTCTCTTTGGTTGGGTTCAAAGTGGACCAGAAAGAAACTTCTAGTGACACCAAGGAGAACCAGAGCCATGTGGGACTGAATTAAAAATCTCAAGCATTTTGGGCAGATGTGGCTATGCTGAGTTTACCAGCTTTTCAATAACCAATCCTCTGGGGATAGGGCCTTCCCTTCCTTCCAATTTCTTACTGTTACGGTGTTGTAACTGGGATGGGTACTGGATTTCTTGACAGAATGTTTAGTGTTAAAATGTTTTAAGTTGTTACTGTGTATGTGATGCAATGCTATAATTATACCTTTATTTTTCCATTGTCTTAATAGTCTTTTTTCAAATTTTCCATTGTCTGATCTTTGTCACATCATTGTTTATTTAGTTTGTATGTGGTGCTGGGATGGCACGCAGGGCCTTGTGTTGCTAAGTAACTTGCTCTCCCACTGAGCTCTACCTCCAGCCCCTTACAGTCTTTTATAATGAGGACCAAGCTTGACCCATACAGGCAGGCTTGCTATATTTTAATCAGCAAAGAGCATCCTCCAACACTCACATACAGTCCACACAGAGCCTGGGCTACATCTTCTGTAGGAAGTCTCGGGGAAGCTGGGAAACCTGAGTTTTTACTCCACCTATATAAGCCACTCCCACTCTGGCCTTCAGTTTCCACATTTATCAAAGGAAATATACTGGTTCCCATGCTGTTGTGGGGAATAGGAATCAGGAGAGAGTGCTAGGGTGCACATGGGAGACTGATGAATCCCTGGCCTCTGGGCAAGCCCACAGGCACAACTGGATGGCTGGGGATCCCCAGAGTGCAGCCAAGGGACTGGGAGAGGGAGCCCCTACAGACAGCAGATCTCCAGTGCTGTCCCCAAGCCCAAAGCTGGAGCCTGAGCCTTGAAGGAGCTGAAGAGCTGTGATCTGGAGACCATCTGGCATTCTGAGGAATACCAACTTGAAGCTGTGTTCTGTTTTTGTTTGGATCTAAATTAAACAGTGAAAACCCTGGTGAGGGAGCCCCTCCCCTCCCTGTGCAGGTCTCACCTTTCAGGCTCTTCAGAAAGTTTCCAGAGGACTCTTCCAGTCAGAAGCAGTCCCTGGCAGGCAACAGTGCCCCTGCTCCTGCGTAGGAGTCTTCCTCTCCTTCTTTGGAATGCCCACGGTTCTTCAGCAGGTCTCTGTACCACAGTGCCTCAGCAAGTGACAGAGGAGCCTTTGTCCCCCTCCCTGCCTCCTTGTCTTCCCGCCAGGAGCCCTGGCTGTGATTCTCTGCTAGGTCAGGTTTCCAAGGACTCTAGGGTCTGTAGCCAGGAGTGGGGACTCTTGAAACTGCTGACTTGTTATGGTCCCCTGCTATGGGGACCCTTGCTGCCAACCCTCAGGCTCCTTCTGACTCCTCACTTGCCTCAGCCTCCCAACAGCCCTGATGACCACCTCAGGAAAGGAAACTGAAGTTCAGAGGGGTCAAGCAACTTGCCCAAGGACACACAGCTAGAAGCTGGAGAAACCAGGAATAGAACACGAAGCCATAATCAATTTGTGATGATCACAGACATTTAAGGACCTAGAATCAGCCTCCTGGGTCCAAATACCAGTCCTGCTACATAGTAGGTGGGAAGTCCCCTTGATGCTTGGATTCTGTGCAGTTTCCCTCAGTGATATATTAATAATCCACACTTCCCAGAGCTGATATTAGGATATGACAAGGGATAGAAAATAAAACCCTAGAACAACAGGGCACGGCCCATGGTGGAGCTGCACCAAGTTAACTAGCACCACTGCTGTTACAACTGTACGTGCATGTGAGTGTATAGGTATATACACCTGTATGGCCAAGTAGGACATCCCGTTTCTTCTTCTTTCACTGTCCACCTCCTGCCTTGAGACGGTCTCTCACTGAATCAGAAGCTCACTGTTTCAGCCAACAAGCTCTCAGGATCTGCCTGTCTCCACCTCCCAAAGCAGGAGTTAGAGCACAAGCAGCCATGTCCGGCTTTTACATGGGTCTTGGGGATTCAAACTAAGGTCCTCAGGCTTGCACAGGAAGCATTCTCACCCACTAAGTCATCTCCCTAACTCTGTTACTATTACTGTTGTTGAATAGGCTTAAGAGTCCTATCCTTCTATGACATGAATGGCCTTGGATAAGAATGAGCCCAAATAAATCTTCCTTAAACTTACCTTTAAACTTACCAGACTTCAGCATGCATTGTGAGCAATAGAAAACACACTGCAAATCCCACCCCACCTCACCCTGCCCCCTGGAGCATAGAGCTAAACGTGATATGCTGATCCTTAATACAAATATAGGGATGAAGGGTACCCCCCCAAACTCACTAATCTAATAAATAATGATTTCCTGCACCATCTTTAAAAGTTGAAACAGCCAGACATGGCACTCAGGAGACAGAGGCAGTCAGATCTTATATATAATTTTCAAACTGTGAGAAAAAAAAGTTAAAAAAAAAAGTTGAAACAGCCAGACATGGCACTCAGGAGACAGAGGCAGTCAGATCTCTGTGAGACTGAGGCCAGGCTGTTCTACATAACGAATTCCAGGCCAGCTGGCATTACAGGGAGACCCTGTCTCAAAAAGACTAAATTAATTAATCAATTAGTTGGTTAATTAAAAAGTCTAAACAAACAAAAATGCCCTGGGAGCTGGAGAGATGGCTCAATGGTTAAGTGCAATGATTGCTCTTGCAGAGGACCCAAGTTTGGTTCCCAGCACCCACATGGCAGCAAACAACCATCTATAACTCCAGTTCCAGGGGTTCCAACACCCACTTCTGGCCTCCATAGACATTGCACATATGTGATGCACTTAATATATGCAGGCAAAACACTCACATACATAAAATAAAAATTCAATACATTTTTTGTAAAAATCTCTTTAAAACCACACAGTGAGCAGAGTGTCCACATCTTAAATAAAAACGAGCTGCAAGCTGGTCCGAACGTGGGCATGCCTCACTCGTCTCATCCTGATCATGACCCTGGCTAAGACGCACCCTCTACATGTGGTGGCCACCCAAACCCTCATCTGAGGCTGCACCTCTGAGGATGTCCAAGACAAGTATCTGAGTCATGGCCCTTGACAGAACTTGGGAGAACATTCTTTTCTCATTCCTGTCCCCCACCCAGCTCCTCCAGCTCTGGAAAGAAGGGCTCTTTACTGTCCAGGAAACAAACCTCAGCTGCTCAGCCACAGCTGTGCAGGGACAGACAGGAACAGCAAAGTGGCACCTTTGCAAGCACTGTGGTTAAGCGTGCCTGGGTTGAAACCTAAGCTCTGCAAGTCACAAACTTGTGATCTTGGGCAAGTCACTTGACCTCTCTGTGCCCCAATTTCCTCAGTACAATTGCAGGAGGCAAGAGGAAGATGGTCTGTTGACTGTCAGGGCGTCCCTCAGACCCCAGGGTGATGAACTCTCCTTCAAATTTCTCTACATGGGCCACATGACAGAAGATCAGAGCCAGCTTTCACCTTCCCCCACATCGAACCAGAAGGCTTATGAGGGCCTCTAATTGTTTTCCATTCTTTTGTGAGGGGTTGTTTGCTTATTTTGAAGTTAAGCCTCACTGTAGAGCTCAGGCCGACCTCTAATGGACTCCCTAACCTCCTGCCTCAGCCTCCCAAGTGCTTGGATGGTAGGCATATGCCACCATGCCTAGTCTGAAAGCAGCTTTTGTATTTAAATGCTCACATGAACTATGTTGAAGAACGTAGAATTCTCAAGCTTTAAAAAATGTTTATTTTTATGTTTTTACGTGTATGAGTGGTTTTGCCTGCATGTTTGCAAGTGTGCCTGTGTTGTGCAATGTCTATGGAGGCCAGAAGAGTGTTGGCTCTCCTGGAACTGGAATTATGGATGGTTGTTAGCCTCCATGTGCTTGACAGGAATGGAACCTGGGTCCTTTGCAGGAGCAGCCAGTGCTCTTAACCACTGAGCCACTTCTCTAGCCCCTAAGCCTTTTTTTTTTTTAAAGGATACATATTCTCACACATGCCTTCTAAATAATTTTATGTTTTAAAAATAAAGTTCATGCCTTCAGATACTTGCAATGAGGGTTTGATGTTTCCCTGGTTGAGAGAGGGCTTCAGTGATGGCCAAATCCTGCTCCCTGAGCTGTGACAGGCACCCCTCTGCTGTCAGCCTCACTCAACACCTCGCGGCTTCTGCTGAGCACCAGAATGTGGTGGGTTCGGTGTGGGGCTGCTAGGCATGTGTCCTGGACAGCAGAGACATGCTCCCTCCACAGCCTGGCGGCAGGGTCTCACCACAGCCAGTTTCAGAGGGGACGAACCACCCAGACACCCCCCCTCCCCTGGGAACAGACATGTACCTGGGTTTCCCAGGGATGCCTGACTCAAGCTTTACAAACCACAGCTGGCTCAGGGCACCAAGAAAGGAAGGAAAGGAAGGAGGGAAGGAGGGAGGGTGGGAAGAAGGAAGAGATGGAGGGAGAGAGAAATGAAAGGAGGGAGGGTGGGAAGAAGGAAGAGATGGAGGGAGAGAGAAATGAAAGGAGGGAGGGTGGGAAGAAGGAAGAGATGGAGGGAGAGAGAAATGAAAGGAAAGAAAGAGGGGACAGAGGGTCATGGGGTGGCAGACAAGCCAGCACTCCACAACTTTGGCATCTTTCTCTGGGAAGAGAGCCCTGAACCCTTCCAGCTTTGAAGCCCCTAATAAGCTTGTGATCTAGAGGGGTCCCTAGTGTCTCCACATGGCACCCAAGGGAGAGCAAGCAGAATGTTACCTCTCCCCAGGGGAGGCTTGCCAGAAAAGTTCCAGCAACCATACTGGAATTCTAGAAACATTGAGAAGGCCAGCCTGGGCTCAGGGTTCTTACCAGGGCCTCTCCAGCCACCTAGGAATACAGAGCTATGGTCACAGTGCTCCCTAGGCAGCAAATGGCAACAGATGTAACTAAACCCAAAGAAAAAAGTAGCTAAGTCCAGGCAAGCACTGAGACTAAGCACTATGAATGTGGTCAGTAACAAAGTATATCAAGCCAAGGACTCAGAAAGTACAAAGCAGTGAGGGGCAGCTAGTAACAAAGTAGCTAGTGCCACATAGATATTAAGTACTGAGTAACCAGTAACAAAGTAATGCTACATGCTCACTACTAGCTGGCCCCTTAGTGCTTAGTATTCAATCAGTGCTTGGTACTGGCTAGTTGCAAAGTAGCTAACACTGCACACTAAGTACTAAGCACACACCCTATGCTGATCCCTTGCTGATGTGATTAACCTACTTCCAACTTCCTCAGTTTCCACTTCTTTCCTTTAATCAATGGGTTATGGAAAATACAAATTAATAATGATAATAATGATAATAATAAAATGAAAGAAAGCCTTCTTTCATAAATCCTCCCAGTCTGCCTTCAGGACACCTTGAGGAAGTAGCATTCCCATCCCATTTCTCAGATGAGGGTACCTCACTAGGAAGCTGAGGAATTACAGTGACACTATCCACCTCGCCACACATACCAGGATGGGATACGATTCACTTCTGAAGCCCACCCAGCCAGTACCCTTCCCCTCTACCCCTACCAAGGAAGGTGGGACACAGCTAGGGAACCACCTATGTTCCCAGACTCTGAGAAGCCGGTGGTGGCTGGTAGTATAGATGTTGCTCTGTGGTGTCCCCAAGGCAGCTCTGCTTCTCTGACTCCGTTCACATGAAGCTCTGTCACATTAAAACAAAACATTGAGGGCTCGGGAGATGATGGCTCAGTTAGCACAGTGCTTACCATTCAAGCATGAGGGCCTAAGTTGAATCCCAGCACACAGTTTTTTTTTTTTAATTGAATTACAGACATGCACCTGTTGGGGACATGAGGGCAGGAGGATCCTTGGGGCTCACTGGCCAGCCAGTGTAGCCTAATCTGCAAGCTCTGCATCCCAGTGAGAGTTCCTGTCTCCAGAAATAATGTGGGGACTGGAGAGATGGCTCAGCAGTGAAGAGCCCTAGCTGCTCTTCCAGAGGACCCAGGTTCAATTCCCAGCACCCACATGGTGGCTCACAACCATCTATAACTCCAGTTCTAGGGGATCTGATGCCCTCTTCTGGCCTCTAAGGGCGCTGCATGCACATAGTGCACCTACAAATATGCAAGCAAAACATTCATACACACAAATTTTTTTAAATTTTTAAACGAACAAAGTATCAATTCTATTCCAATCCTCAGTCTAGAAGGAAAAGGAGGAGCAGGGAGGCCAGGAGAAGTCCAAGGATACCAGAACTGTACCTTCCTCTAGGATTAACTCAGACACTTCTGTCCTCGGGGCCGCAAAGCTGAGTCTGCAGGAAGATCACCAGCTGAAGACTCTTGAGCCGTGTCCTCTGCATCTGAGAATCTGCCATCACAGACATCTCTGATAGCCAGGGCATCCTGCTCATGGGATCCCTCTCCCTGGACCATCATCAGTTGGGGACACTTCAGTGAGGGAGCTCCCCATTTTGGCCTCCATTAAGAATGTGGATGACAGCAGGCTTCTGAGGGAATGGGGCCGAAGATGGATTAGCAGCAACGTGGGAGTCAGTGAGGTTCCCCATAGCTAAGGCTAGCCCTTGGTGTGGCACCTAAAGCAGTTCTGGTGTACTGAGGATCTGAGACGGTAGATAGGAAAGGCCTGGATGGCACAAAACAAAGGCTGGGTGGCTCTGCAGAACAGGACAGGAGAATAGGAACAGGTCAGGCTGTATGGCCTCACATAGTCACTGACCCTCTCTGGGCCTCATCCTGCTCAGGGAGATCACTGATGGATGCTAAGGGCAGAGGATGCAGCAGAGGGCTTCAGTCCCATTTCAGTGTCTCCCAAGGGCTCTGCAGGCACCCCAACTTGCTATAAGCAGTCAGCTGTCACAGCCTTGCCCCCATTACTAGTAGACCAGTAAATGTTGTGCCCACTATCAAGTCCCTTCATGAAATATCCCACTTCATCCTCCCCATGCAACACCTCCTGGCAGGTCCTCTCACCACCTTAAGAACTGAGGCAGACAGAGAGAAGGAGAGGGAGAGGGAAAGGGTGAGGGACAGAGAGAGAGAGAGAGAGAGAGAGAGAGAGAGAGAGAGATTCTCCCAATAGAATCATTACCCTGCAAACCCCCATAAGCCCCCATCCAAGAGCAAAAACCTGAAGCCACTTGAGGTTGGTGCCCCGTGTTTGGTTAATAAAGATGCTGTGAGCTATAAGATGAAAGAAGAAATAAATACACAGCTTCTCTGGGCCTCAGTTTCCCTTGCTGTAAAACAGGACCATGCATGCCCTCTCATGTTTCTGAGGAGTATGTCATAAATACACTGCGGCAAAAGTCTGGGGTGACCAGTCTACAGTCTGGTGTGACTGACCCCAGAGAATCTAAGTGGCAGGAGGTAGGAATGGATGGGGACCATGGCCCGAATACAGCTCAGGAAGGAAGCTGCCTGTCACTTCAGGCAGTGAAAGTGACAGGAGGTGGATGAGGTGCTGTGGGCTTCCCAGCCTCAGAAAAATGTGACCACCAGAGCTGGATTGGGGCCAAGTAAGTGGAAGGAGAGAGTGGACAGGAGCAGCCTACCAGGACAGGGACTCTAGGGTCCAACTGGACAGCCCTGCCCAGAGCTGGCAGTCAGGGAGGCTGTGAATGAGGCATCCCCAGGACAGCCCTGCAATCTACTCAAATTCCTGTATCCCCTCCTGAGCTCTGTTTCTGGTTTCCTTCAGTCTACAGCTTTCTGGCACATTTAGGCCAGATGCCTCACTTCTCAGAATAAACCAGCCTGGCCTTCGGCCTTCAAGACAGAACAAAACTAGGGCAGGCAGGGCCCACTTCTGCAGCTGGATCTTTTGTGTCTTTTGTTCAGGGGTTCAGAGCTCCTCCACTGTGCCAGCCCACAGACTATGGGGCCACACTGTTGAGGCAGGCCACAATTCTGCCTCCACAGCTCCTGCTGAAGAAAGCCCACTTAAAATACAACAGAGAAAGCCAAGTTTCAGAGCAGGAACTAGATATCCCCAAGGTCTCACAGCCACACACGCACAGCAGAATGAGTTTAAAAAGAGGCCTGTAAGCCCAGCAGTCAGTGCTCTGCTTCTTGGGTGGCTGATCCCTTCTCCCTGAGGGACACACTTTTTCTTTATGACCCAGATCCTTGACAGGAGGAAAGGTCCCCTGTGAGTTGAGTCTGTTATAAAAGACTGGAAATTGCCCACACTTCCTAAAGAGCTTCTCTTGACGTCCTTTGTTCCCCTCTCCTAGTCTGGACCCTGTGAAGCCAGCCAGGTTCCTGTGGTCACAGAGCATGTGGTAGAGTCTGCCTCTGCCAGGAAGAATAAAATCAAATCATAGTGGGCAGACCAGGGCTGGAATCTTGAAACCACTTCCGGCTTCTATATCTGTATCCCAACCAACCGACCAGCAGACTGCATTGCTCTAGAGAGGACCACTTCTCAGTCAGGAGCCTAGAACCTCCCCGCTAATCATCTACCCACTGACCCCTCCACCCAGGCTGGTTTATGGGTTAGACAACCCAGGACATAAAGTCACAGACTAGCATGCCCTTCTATGGTCTTTGAATTTTAAACTCGATTAGTTCAGGTTGTCTGGAATCTTCCATTGTCCCAATGTTCAAGTTTAAGCACTGAGTTTGGAGAGGGGAAGGATACTGTTGGATAAAAGGAAGCAAGTCAGACCACCAGGAAAGTGGGTGGGAGCTTCAAGGCCCTGCAGAGCCTCCAGACTCTCCCCTGCCATGCCCAGCTCCCTGCCCACCTTGCCTAGATGCCCACATTCATTTGCCTCCAAATCCTAACCCATGTTCTGCTCTGCCTGGAGTCTCTTATTTCTGCCAACTTTCCTCTGGGCAACTGGAGGCCAGAGCACACTTTGAACCCAGCTCAAATGCAGGCTTCCTTTTTGAAGCCTTATTTCCTGGCTTTCCCAGGAAAGCTGTCTCCTCTTTGCTCCCACAGCCCCTACATACCAAGCATATCAGGCAAGCACCGGAGTGACTGTATTTAACAATCAGTTCTTCCTAAAAAGAAGCACTCGCTTCCTTGCTGAAAAGGTAGATGTGCATAGATGCACCGTGGGTGTTTGCACCCCAGAAGTGGTATGCTCTGAGCTTCCCAATGGGAAAGCTAAACCTCTAGCCAGATGGAATCATCTCTGTCTGCTCACACAGTTAGGGGCTCTGTGGAATGAACTGGCCCCCCTTATAGCCCCTGCTTAGCAGAATAGATGCCCAATAAATGCCCAAGAATGGAGGCTCTCCCCTGCTCACCCATGGCCTCCCTAAACCCCTGTCCCTCCCCTTTTCTGACCTTCACTGTTCCCATCTGAGAAATGGGAATGTAGATGAACTTGCGGTGACAAATGGTCACCCCAGGTGGTACACACCATCAGACTTCAGATCAGTTCAGCTGATCTTAAAGTCACTCCAACAGCCTTGACGGTGCACACTGGCCACTCCTCACATCAGGAAGCTGACTCTGTTTCCCTCCCGCTGAATCTGGACTGGGCCGAGACTGATCATAGCCCACAGAGTGTGGCACAGGAGACACTGTGCTGGTCTCAAGAACTCCAGCAGGCTAGACCTTGCAAAACAGGCCTGTTGTCCAGCTACTTAGGATACTGAGGCAGGAGGACCACAAGTTCTAAGGCAGCCTGTGTAACTTGGTGAGACTCTATTTCAAAAAAAAAAAAAAAAAGGGTTAGAGTATTTGCCCTGCATGCAGGAGAAGACCTGGGTTCCATCCCCAGTACTATAACAAAAAGAAAAAGAAAAAAGGAAGGAAGGAAGGAAGGAAGGAAGGAAGGAAGGAAGGAAGGAAAGGAGGAAGGAAGGTCACAGGAATGGAAGAAACAGTCACACTGGCAGCAGAACAAAGAGCTTCGGGCTCTGGGATTGAGGGGACAGATGGCTCTGGTACTGTCTCAGAACCAGGTAGAGAAACAAGCTTGGCTAGCCAGCTGGCTTTGTCCCCAGCTGGTCCTCACTAAGGAATATACCAGCAAGCTCAGGGGCCAGCAGCCCAAGATCAGATAAGCTCTGCTGTCAGCGTGGGGCAGACACAGGGGGTCTTATGTCTAGAAATCACTAGTCAGCATGCCTGGCACAGAGGGACCCAACCTGGACAGTGAGACTGCCTGGGCCTTGTGTGATCAAGTCAAGCCTTTGCAGGGGCCCAGGCCCTGAACACTGGCTGCCTCTTATCACCCTAATAACCACCCTGTGGTATGTCACATTTGCTCAGTCAGCAGTTCCTATGTGCTAAAGCAGGGCCTTGAACCCACTTTAAATGGTGCCAATGCCTGGCTGAGGCCAGACCTGATGACCTCTTGATATGCCTGGTTCAGCCCTGCTACTTAGTCATACCCACTTCTGGTTTCACTGGTCAGTGCTCTGCTCCTCAGAGCCAATCATAAGGAAGAAAATGGTTCTGAACTCTCCAGGAGATGAACTAGTGCAACTCAAAGCCTGAGCTGTCTATCACCGTGGCCTGCAATAACTGACCCCACCCCCAGAAAACGCCCATGTCCTGGCCTTACCCAGCAAAAAGACACTCAGCAGATGTGATTAATGGGGAGATTAGGTAGAATACAGAGGGAGAGGAACATATGATCCAAGAGGAAGGCAGGAGGTATGCTGAGTCCACATAGTGAGTTCCAGGACAGCTGGGGCTACAGTTGTTACAGCAACAAATGGAGGCTAATCCACGTACCACCTGTGCTGGTTAATTGTAACTGTCCACTTGACACAACCCAGAATCACCTGGGAAGAAGGTCTTAATGAGGAATTATTTAGATCAGGTTGGTCTATGGGCAAGTCTGTGAGGAATTGCCTTGATTGTTCATTGATGTAGGAGGACCCAGCCCATTGTGGGTGGCACCATTCCATAGGCTCCTGAACTGTGTGAGAGGAGAAAGCTAGCTGAAGGCCAGCCAGCAGTGTGGATGTATTTATCTCTTCTCTAGACTGTGGATGTGGGGTAACTAACTATTTGAGTTCCTTCCTTGACTTTTTCTCAGTGATGTACTATAACCTGGAATCGTAAGCCACACAAACCCTCTTCTCCCCAAGGTTGCGTCTGGTCAGGGCATCTTATCACAGCAACATAAGAGAAGCTAGAACACCACCTGAGCTCATTTCATTCCACACAAGGGATCAGGAACAGTGTTCAAGAAAGTTCAGGTAACAGGGACGAGATCTGAGTGTCTGTCCTTAACCACGACTCCAGTCATTTACTTAGCACATACTGTAGGCCAAGGAACTTGGCAGACAACCCAGAGGCTCTGGTGCAGGGCTGGAACCTGCAGGGCCTGCTTTCTCTCTCCATTCTTAGCACATTCTCCCTACCTGCTCATTGCCTCTACCATCTGAGATTTCCAGGGGGCAATCAACTGTTCCCTGTACCAATCTTCCCAACACCCACCTCCTTGCACAAGAGCTACATCAGCAAGAGCCCAAGGCTAGGATCTCAGAACCCAAGGCATGTCCCCTGAGAAAGCAGAAGTGATTCCAAGCCCTGCTGACTCAGCTGAGGGTACTTCCAGCATTGCCCTAGTATGAGTCCAGATGCCCCAGCATGAGTAGAGACGCCCCAGGCACCCACTGACACAAAGCCCAGACCTGAACCCAAAGCCCAATGGGCCTTCACCATTGGGTACCAGCTGGTACCAGACAGGGTACCAGCTGCTCAGACCTGTAGAAGCACAGTTCAAAGCCTGAGAACCTGGGGTGCCCTCAGTGATCCTGCACATGCTATGTTCCACCCTATTGATGTATCTGGTTCCCCCACAGCCAGGGTGAAGAGGGTCAGAGAAGCTGGGGGCTGAATACTGGAGCAGCTCTAATGACCAGGGCCACTGCCAACTGCCACCTCCTGGTATAAGCATTTCTTTCCTTGACAACACTGTGTAAAACTACTTCTCCTGGGTTCCATTCAGCAGCACTAAAATTTCTACTCTTTTTCAAACAAAGTTATGGTCCTTCCTGTAAAACTGCAGAGATTAAAGAAATCTGTTACCTTAAACCAGAAGCAACACCAAGTCCTGAATCCAGAAGTAACACAAAGTGGCTGCCGAAAACAGGCCCTTTCCTCGAATCCCAGGATGGGCTGAGGGCCTCCCTTTTAGAGGTAAGTGTAGAGAGAGGCTACCTGCGGTCAAGTGACTCCACATTGTCACTCAACCAATCAGCACCTCACTCTCAATGACAGCAGGCAGTCACTCCATGGAAGTTCTCAGGAATGAGAATCTTGCCTTGTTTCATCACGAGACACAGAATAGGTACTAGCAAGTGTTGATTGAACGAATGAGTGGAAGTCTATGTTACAAGTTCTTCTCCCCTGAGAAGCTCAAGGACGGGAACAGGACCTGCCTAGCCCTGGCGTCTCACACTGCTGTAGCTTTTCTCTGCCAGGGTTTCTTTCTCTGCTCCCAGCGCCTCCATGAGCCCAGCCCACGACGTCCATACGTCCATGACACTCTTACACACTGTCCCTTGTCTTCTGCATGGCCAGTAATGAGAACAGTCATACTGGACTTTGCCAGGCTAGCCACCCAGCTGCCTCGTAACCAGCACTATCCTGGGTCCTCTGATCCCAAGCTGGCAGTTCCCTATACTGAGCTCTGAGGAAATACAGCCAAGCAAGCTCCTATCCTACACACACACACACACACACACATCTGTGAACATCCTAACATCAGAGAGCGATGAACAAACACCCAAGCACACCCCCATCCCCCACACACACACACACACACACACACACACACACACACACACACACATACACACACACACACATCTGTGAACATCCTAACATGCAATGGGATCCTCGAACACAAGCAAGATTTTCTGAGTTCCAATCCTAGTTCTTATGCTTAGGAGCTGTGTGATCCTGAGTAAGCCCCTGTCCCTCTCTGAGCCTCATTTTCCTGATCTATAATGTGGAGGTCCTATCCCTGAGGCCTTCCACACAGGGTGTGAGAGAAGGTGATGAGATGATGGATACACAAGCTTCCTACTCATGTAACGCAATGCACTCAGTAACGTGGGTATTCTTGTCTCCTTTTTCTGGAAAGAAAACGGCATTTGCTTGTGTTCTAGAAGGATCCATGTTTAGGAACCTAGAGTCTGGGGTTGCGTTGAGGGTAGTGGTCTGACATCACCACAAAAACTTCAAGGTTGATGTGTAAAGATGGAAGAAAGCCAAGGGGTCACTGTGTTTGTGATGGAGACAGCTAGCTGTTGGCAAAGATCCCTTCTCTCTTCACGCAGACTCAGCTGTGGCTGGGCAATAGCTGCCCCTCACTAGAGCTCCATATCCAGCCTCCTTTGCAACACACCAGATCCAGAATAGTTGTCCAGTGGGCAGAAGTTAAGCATGCTACTTCTGAGCCAAGGCAGTCAGGGCACAAGTGTGCACCGTCATACCCTCCCATCTACCATCAGTGATGATGTGTGGTGGGGCACTGGGGCTGTGAGCTGGGTTGGCTGAATCGTGAGGCAGAGGACCCTTCACTTGGAAATATCCGCCTTAAGTCAGCTACTCAAATGAGGATTGCATGAGCTTACAAGGCCAGCCTGGGCAACATGGTGAGACCCATAAAAATGGCTTTTAAAAGGTCACAGAGAAAGACAGCAACCAAAAAATAAAAAGAACTTCCTGCCTTGTAGTATCTGTCTGTCCTGTTTGGGCCATTAAGGATGACTGGGACTATTTGTTACTTCTGCTCACACATCTGATACAGGTCAAACCTCCTCGAACAGGTGATACGATTACAGCTGGAGACTGGGAACGCCTTGCCTACGATCACACGAGTCCAATAGAGGTGTGGACGTGTCTCTTGAGGCCCCCCACCCCTGCACCCTGCAGAGCTGAGAGGCTGCTTAGAGTTTCTTCAGCAACAAGAGGAAGTTTGTACCTTCTGTTTAAGACACGATTTTTTGTCTATTTTCAGACTGCACCTTCCCATCTACTTTTCTTTGACAAAAGGACTCTGCAAATATATAACTTCAAAGGCCCCACCCCAGGGAACCAGTGGGAGCCAGCACGCTGTGGTCTCAGGAGACAAAGTTTCACTTCTCAGGGCAGCCTCCTGGCCTCAGTTGCTGACACAGAACATGTGGCTCCACAGAAGTTTTGGATATTTGCTTAGAAAGGAAAAAGGATCCTCAATGCACAGACAGTGAAGAAATAGAAAACCGAACAGAGGGCAGAGCAGAAAAAGATACTCCAGGCTCTGGTCAGTCATTCTTAAGTTTGAGGCGCACCAAGCTTCTGGGGACCCAGTTTGGCCTGCAGACACCTGAGGCTCACCCTCAGAAACCCTGATTCACAAACACTAAAGCTTTAAGAAACACCCATGAGTACTGGGGAGATGGCTCAGTGGGTAAAAGTGCTTGCTCTGCATGAGGACCTGAGTTCAAATCCCCAGCACCCACATGAAAAGCCAGACATGACTGTACATGTCTGTAACCCCAACACTGGAGGACAGAAACAGGTGGATTCTGGGAGCTCACTGGTCAGCCAGTCTAGCTGAAACAGTCAACTCTTGTTTCAGTGAGAGATCCTGTCTCAAGACAGTAAAAAGAAGACACCAGACACCCCATTCCAGCCTCTGCAACTGTGTGCATGGGTATATGCACCTACATACTCTGTGCACACATCACATCATGCACGCACGCACACACAGACACACACACACACACACATACACAGTTCATATTAGCCTCCACATGGTTCAGATGGATGTCACAGGCAAAGGCAGAATGTTAGCATACAAATGACATGCACCTACATACTCTGTGCACACATCACATCACGCACGCACGCACACACAGACACACAGACACACAGACACACACACACACACACATACACAATTCATATTAGCCTCCGCATGGTTCAGATGGATGTCACAGGCAAAGGCAGAATGTTAGCATACAAATGACCATGGAAATAAGAGCAAATATTCAGAGCTTATGGCCTAATACTCTGCTAAGCACTGCCGGGAATCAATTCATTTCTCCCATTTCACTCAGTCATTAGGCATCAGGCTAGCTCAAACTGACCTCTGTAGCCTCAGTGCCCTGTGGAGTCTGTGAATGTCTAACATTAGATCTCCTTCCAGACCCTAGCTTTCTAATCTGCAAACCAGGAGTGTTACTAAAACCTTCATCACAGGGTCATGTTGAAGAGTTCAGAAAACCACTTTAATGAAGTGGTTTGCAAGCAGTAAGGCATTCATAAGTAAACATCTAAGAGACAGGACTGCAGTCTACTGCCCCAGCCCATTCTGCAGATAGTGAAACTGAGGCCCAGTTGTTCCATTCATCCAATAGGCACTATTCTGTGTGTAACCTCTGGTGCAGAGAATGAAGGACCCAGAGGGAGTAATATTGAACTGCAGCCTCAGGGAAACCCCAGGCTGTCAGGAGACAGAAGAGATGAATGGCAAGACAGCATGGCAGGATCTATGGTAGGGTACGGGCCCAGGAAGAGCTTAAAGGACAGGCAGGGACTTCTAGGAAAGGTCAAGCCAGGGAGGGGCCCAAGTCAAGTTCATCAACTCCTCAAAGTGTTAGGGGAGTCCACAGACACCTCTGGGCTCCCAAGTGCCTGAGTGTTTAAGTTTAAGCCAAACCTTTCAGAAGAGAATGGCAAGCCAGCCCCCTTCCCACAGGCGGAGCCAGGCACTGTCCACGGCACCAAAGTGTAGAGGAGCTGGTCCTTCCCTTGACAGAAGCAGGAACCGCAGACAGATCCGCTTGGGAAGGGGGGTGGGTATCAAAGGGAAGTTGGGGCTTTCTTAACTGAGAGCAAACACAAGACCTCCTCAGCCACTTCCTCCCCTTTTGACCTCAGACCTGAGACCCGCCCTCTCCAAGCCACACATATCCAACCATCAAACATCTATCAAGTTGCAGCTCCTGAGTTGCTATAAAGGGTGTTTGTTTGTACATGGCTCCCTCGTTGTATATGCATTAGAATGAAGTTGAGGGAGTATGATGTTTTTAGCAGAGAGCATAGCCAAAAGCTCCTATCCACCATATGCAAAGAACTCTTAAATATCAATAAGAAAGCATAAATATGGGGGCAGGCAGTTTAATCAGAGATAAGTAAACCACAGACCAATAATCAGCATTAATAAAGAGATGCAGGGCTGGGAAGATTCCACAAGTAAGAGCACTTGCTCTGCAAGCACGAGGACCTGAGTTTGGGTCTCCAGAACCCATACGAAAAGCCAGATATGGTGGTACATGCTTGAAATACCAGTGCCTGAGTGGAGGCAGAAGATCCATGGGGCTGGCTAGCCAGGCAGCCTAGCCTAGTCAGTGAGCCCTGGGTCCCAATGAGGCTGTCTCAAAAGATAAAAAATAAAAACGATACACATGAAAACCTGTAGATGGGAGACTACGCCTCTCACAGGAAGGGGTGCTCGGAGGCCAGCCACACGTGGGTGAGGCTGAGACTATGAGGCCCCAATATCATACCACAGGGCAAGCAGGCAGGCAGAAACTGACAGGGCCAGACAGCTCCAGTGTCTTAAACAGGCCTCAAGGGGCTGAAGAGATGGCTCAATGGTCAAGAGCACTTGCTCTTGTACAGGACCTGACTTCGGTCTTCAGCACCCCTGGTGGGCAGCTCACAACTGTAGCTCCAGTTCCAAGGCATCTGATGCCTGTGGCGTCCACAGATACCTGCACATCTGTCCACATATCCCCTGGTTCCCAAATACACATTACATAAGTGAAAATAAATCTTTTTAAAAGATAGCCTTCATTTGAAAAAAGAAGGTGGTAAGGTGTCCTAGTTACTCTTCTGCTGCTGTGATAAACACCTTGACCAAAAGTAACTTGGGGAAGAAACAGTCTATTTCATTTTATACACCCAAGTGACAGTCCATCACTGAGGGAAGCCAAGGCAGGAACTTAAGCAGGGCAGAAGCCCAGAAGCAGGAACTGAAGCAGAGACCACGGAGGAACGCTGCTTACTGGCTTGCTCCCCTGGCCTGTTCTATTCTAGGCCTGCTTTCTTTCTTTTTCTTCCTTCCTTCTTTCCTTCCTTCCTTCCTTCTTTCTTTCCTTCCTTCCTTCCTTCCTTCCTTCCTTCCTTCCTTCCTTCCTTCCTTCCTGTAATCTTTATGAGACAGGGTCTCTCTGTAGTCACAATGGGCCTGGAACTCACTATGGAGACCAGGCTGGTCTTACAGAGATCTGCCAGCCTCTGCCTCCCAAGCCCTGGGATTAAAGGTGTGCGCCACCACACCCAACTCTAGGCCTGCTTTCTTGTACAACCGAGGACCACCTGCCCAGGGGTGGCACCACCCACAAGGGACTGAGCCCTCCCACATCACAACAATTAAGTACATGCCTCACAGAAATGCCTACAGGCCAATCCAATAGAGGAAATTCCCCATTTGAGGTTCCCTCTTCCCAGGTGTGTTAAGTTGATAATGGAAGCTAACCCTGACATGAGGGTGTAGGGAGTTGACTCAGTGAGTAAGAGTGCAAGCATAAGGACCTGAGTTCAAATCTCCAGCACCCAGGTAAAAACCTTGAAACAGTCACATGTGCCTGTAACCCTAGCATTAGTGGGCAGAGACAGGCAGATTCCCCTAGCCAGCCTAGCCCAAACCGTGAGCTTCAGGTTCTGTGAGAGATCCTGTCTCAAGACAGTAATATGGAGAATGAGAGAGGAAGACATCCTCCCATGCACACCATACATATACATACGTGCACACACATGCAGCAAGTAGCCTGTGGAAATGAATCCATAGGCCCAACACACAAAGCACGACTATTCCACAAAGCAGCCATTGCAGCACTGCTTATAATAAAAACAAGAAGAGCAGCAGACACAGCCAGCAGACTTCCAGCAATCCCAAGACAGGCTTTCCACACAGCTACTGAACTGTCTGCTGGAAGGAGGTGTGCAGTCTGTGGCTAAGGACAAGCCGGCTTCAAGTTCAATGCTGGGAAGCATTCACCCACACAGATGGACCTGTGATGGCCTGGCTAGTTTTTACAAACAGGACGCCCCTCTTCAGAGCTGGAATTAACACTGCAACTTTTTTCCTTTTGCCAAACACCACATTAGGAGAGGGGCTAGCTCAGGCCTCTGCCAGTGTGCCCCTCCCTACCCTCTGCAGGACTCAAAGTCAAGTGCAGTACCTTCTGGCAAGTCCCTGTGGGTTCCTGTGGCTTCAGGCCACTAGTCTGGGGACTTGTGCCCTGGTCTCTTTCTCCCCGTCACACGATTGCCCTGGAAGTGGCTGTTTACTTGGAAGCATTCCTTCAGTTCATGCGGGATCTCTGCAGAGCACGGCCTCCTGGAACATCCCAGGAGCCTTACTCTGTCCTGAGTGTGTGTGGGACAGGGACAGAACTCAGCCAGAGAAACAGCTGGAGGGAGGAGAGAGGGGAGGAGCAGGAAACAGGCTGCCGGGGCGGGGGCGCCAGCTGTGTGGATTGGGGCCGCCAAAGGAGGCTGCTCCAGCCCGCCTGGCTGGGCTTGTGGGTGGCAGCGGTAAGCCAGGGATGACCCACCCCTTGGCTGGGAGCACAGCCACAAATGCAGCACATGCAGCCAGGGCCGCTGGGTAAGTTCATCCACTCCCTGACAAGCTCAGGAGCTGCAGTTCACCCTGGACACCTATGGCTGGTTATCTCCCCCGCTTCAGGGTGCCTCACACCCCAAATCTTCCTGCATGCTGTTCCTCCTATCTGGGTGCTATTTCTGCCCCTGTGCGTGACCAGATGACTTCCAGCTCTCTCTTCATTGCTCAGAAGCTGATTCCTCACCCAGGGAAGCCTCCCTGAGATGTTCCTGGCTCCTATCTCACAGCCATCACTGATACCATGTTGTCCTGCCTGTTGGATGTCACTCTTGTTTGGGGAGCATTTTGTTCCCTAGTCTGTCCTCAGCATCTGATAGAGAACCTGTTTTATCAGCTGCATCATCACCATCAGCAGCAGAATTATCAAAGTAGCCAAGAACCAAGAAGGTGCTTGGGTACTCAGCACCTAATCCTCACAGTGCTAGGCACTTGGGAGTTGATCCCCACAGCAGCACTAGGGAGTGGGTATTTTTACATCCTCATTTTCAAATAAGGAAATTGGGGCACCAAAAGGTTAAGTCTCTTGCCCAGCATCACCCACTAGTCGATGGTAGAGCTAGAGTTCCACCAGGCAGTCTGGGTTCCAGCCCTTGACCGCCAGATGAAAGAAATAACAGCCCTCAGTGTGTGTGATCCACACCAAGTGATTCCTCAGAGAATGCCATGCCAACTGCCAACATGGGGGGAGGCATAGCTCACCTGGGTTACAGATGAGGACACTGAGGCCAGAGACAGGAAGCCGTGCCAGGCAACCAGCTCAGGCTGACGGTTGAGTCTGAAACCAGGTATGTATGTGTCCAAAGCCAAGCGGCCTAAAACTACTTATAGATGAGAAAAGTGAAGACAGGAAGGAAAAAGGAGGAATGTAGCAGAGACGGGAGAAGAGGGGACTGGAAAGAAAACAGAAAGGGGAAGGGGAGAGAGGGGAGCAGATGAGAAAGGAGAAAGAGAGGATGGGAGGGAAGAGAAGGGGAGGGGAGGGGAGATGGGAGGGGAGAGGGGGAAGCACCATCTCAACCTGGTCTCAAAGTCTTGGGCAGTTGGGACCACATGTCTCTCATCACCTCTCTTAGTCTGTCTTCTGTGACTATAACAGAATACTCCGGACTGGGTTCTTTATAAACAGTAGAACTTTATTTGGGAGCAGAGAGGAGGGAGACTAAGCTCAGCCGTTCAGTGGAGGCCACTCTGAGATAACCCATCCATCCCTGCAGTAGCGGCATTAGTCCATGCCTGAGCACTGAACTCTTATGACCTAATCACCCCTCAAAGGTCCTACTCTCCACACGGACTAGGGATTAAGTGTCTAGTGCCTGGACCATGAAGAGACACATTCAAGCCAGCCTCAGAACTCATCCTGCCATTCCCAATCCTTAAACTAGTAACTTAAGCTGGTAGAAGCCATCTGCTCTAACCTTTCCGTTTCGCAGATCACAGCTTGAACTACACAGGTTAAGTCATTTGCCTGAGGTCACACAGTTCCCTAGAGGAATCAAAAGTCACACCCAGCCTGCCTGGCTCCAAATCTCTCTCCTCCCACCTCTGCTAGGCTTGTCTAGGAGTCTTCTCTCATTCAAATCCTTTCTGTACAGATGGGGATATTGGACCCAGGAAAGACAAGGACTGAGCCACGGTCACTCAGCAGTTAGTAAGAGGGTGTTCATTCCACAGCACAGTGGGGAATTCTGCACCAACTGCTATGACCATCTCAAGCTCAGCTATTAGTGTCACTCTGTGCTCAAGGCTCACCTCCAGTTCACAGCCTCCTCCCCAGTCAGCTTGCTGGGGAAAGCAAAGCTCAGGACTCCCCACAGATCTGATCTGATAAGAAGTCCAGGCAGTGCCAGGCCACCTGTGTTTCAGCAATTGCTGGGAACTTCTGATGCTGCTATTTGAAAATCACAACCAGTGGATGGAGAGATGGCTCAGTGGCCAAGAAAGTGTATGGCTCTTCCAGAGGCCCTGAGTTCTGTTCCCAACACCCATGTTGGGCACCTCACAACCACCTGTAACTCCAGTTCCATGAGATCCGATGTGTCTTCTGTCCTCCATGGGCACCCACACATGTGCACCCATACCCACACACCCACATGTGTGCATGCTAGAACACAACACACACACACACAGCTAAAAAATAAAATGAATCTTTAGAAAAGAAAGGGCGGGAGGGAGGGAGGGAGGGAGGAAGGGAAGGAGGGAGGGAAAAAGAAAGGAAGGAAGGAAGGAAAAGAGAGAGAGAAAGAAAGAAAGAAAGAAAGAAAGAAAGAGAAAGAAAGA
>NW_008352136.1:425694-487472 GCF_000622305.1 Nannospalax galili
AAAGAAAGAAAGAGAGAGAGAGAGAGAGAGAGAAAGAAAGAAAGAAAGAAAGAAAGAAAGAAAGAAAGAAAGAAAGAAAGAAAGAAGGAAAAACCATAACCTTTCTACCAGAAACAGGCTGGGGCATCGGTCTCCCCGACGGAGAACCATCAGGAGAGGTGAATTCTCTGCAAGCAGACCTGGTTTGAATCCCCATCTTCCACATAAGCTGTGTGGCCTGGACCAGTAACCTTTCTACCAGAAACAGGCTGGGGCATCGGTCTCCCCCACGGAGAACCATCAGGAGAGGTGAATTCTCTGCAAGTAGACCTGGTTTGAATCCCCATCTTCCACATAAGCTGTGTGGCCTGGACCAGTCTCTTCACCTCTCTGAGCCGTGTGTCCATGTGTGCAGGTGACAGGGGAGGAGAGTGACAAAGAGGAAAGGGGAAAAGTGGGATGGAAAAGGAAAGGAAGCGGAGGGAAAAGAGGAAAGGGCTGGCACACCTGTCATCCCAGCACTCAGGAAGTGGAGGCAGGAGGATCAGGAGTTCAAGGTCATCCTTGACTACACAGCAAGTTCAAGGCCAACCTCAGTTACATGCAACCCTGTCTCAAAGAAACAAAAATGGTAGGGGATGTAGTTCACCTAGTATACATGAGACCCAGGGTTTGATCCCCAGCACTGAATAAACCAGGTATGGTGACCACAAGACTATCATCCCAGCACTTGGGAAGCAGGGTTCTGGTTAGAGCCCCTGACCCCCAAACCCAAACCACAAACAAAAACAAAAAAAGAGTGGGTAGAGGAAAAAGAGGGGTTTCTGCTATAAAGATCAAACATCTTCCTGGAAGGGGTCCTAGGTTTAGGAAGAGGTCCTTTTTCTTCTGAGATGTGCACTACGCCCTAAACCACCCTCTTCCACAACCTACCAGGCACTACTCAACTGTTTCAAGACTTGAGTTTTATCAACTGGGGGCTGAGGACTCAGTTGAGAACAGCACCTGACTGTCCCATCAATCATCCTCCACCAGGCAGCTGTCAGTCCATCAGAAGTCATGGGCCTTGGGCATGCTTTGAATGTGGTGGAAAGGTTTGGGGGCTGGTGAGACAGCCTGGTGGGTAAAGGGCTTGCCGTGCAAGCATGAGGATCTGAGTTCACAGGGCAGCGTGAGCCTATAAACCCAGCACTGGGGAGGTAGGGACAAGTGGATCCCTGGGGCTCACTGGCCAGCCAGTCTAGTCCTAGGTCAGTGAGAGACCCTGCCTTAAAAAATAAGGTGGAAAATAATGGAAGGACACTAGACACTGGCCTCTGACTTCCACATATGAACAGACAGACAAGTCCACCCACACACGTACATATATACTACATATACACCATACACATACACAGAAAAAAATAAACTAACATTTTAAAGTTTAGGGTTTGCTTCCATGGAGTAAAAAAAAAAAAAAAGAACTTTTTTTCAGGGACCGACGCAGATACTCAGTCTGTAGCGTGCTTGTTGCCCAAGCATGAAGACCTAAGTGCAAGATCCAGCACCCACACAAAAAAGCCACTAACGGTGGCCAATGCCAATGATCACAGTAGTAGGGAGGCAGAGACAGGAGGACTGCTGGGACTCATTGGCTAACCAGTTTAGCCAAGTCAGTGAGCTCTGGGTTCAGTAGGAGACTCTGTCACAAAAAGTAAGGTGGAGATACTCGACATCAACCTCTGGTCTCCACACCTGCACATACAGAGAGAGAGAGAGAGAGAGAGAGAGAGAGAGAGAGAGAGAGAGAGAGAAGTTTAAAGGCCAAGAGAGAAAAAAGTAGAGGAGAGATAAGCTGGGGGCTGTCACTGGCAGATCTTCCAAGATGGCCCCATCCCAATTCTCAGAACCTCAGAATGTGTGAGGAAGGAACTTTGCACAAGTTTCCCATGCTGGTTAGTTTTAACTGAAAACTTGACACAATCTAGAATCACCTGGAAAGAGCATCTCAGTGAGGATTGTCTGGATTAGGTTGGCCTGTGGACATGTCTATGGGGACTCTTAATTATGTTAAGTGATGTGAGAAGACTTAGCCCACTGTGGGAAGCACTATTCCCTAGGCAGGGTGTTCTGAACTGTGTAAGAAAGGAAAAATGGAGCTGAGCACAAGCAAACAAGCACTCAGTGCTATGGTACACACACACACACACACACACACACACACACACACACACACACACACACACACACATACACACACACACACACACACACCAGATAAACAAATAAGGAAATAAAGTAATAAAAAAATTGTAAAGAAGAGCTTAGAGTTGGGAGAAGGTAGTGGGAGACAAAGCAAGCAGTGATTTTAGGACTGTAGCCATAAGTCAAGGAGATTGGGCATGCTCTGAAGGCTGGAGGAAGCAAGGGGCAGAGTCTCCCCAGATCCTGCAATAGAGACCAGCTTTGCCAACACCCCTGTGAGACCCACTTGGGACTTCGACCTCCAGAACTGTAAGGATGTAAATTTGTATCACTTTCAGCCACAAGCCCATGATGACCTTTGACAGTGGCTATAGGCATTTCCTATCAGGGCACTCCACAAAGGACCAGGATGCTGGCCTTAGTGACGGGAAGACCTGAATTTGCTTCCAGGCTCCACTTGCCAGTTACTCAGAGAACCCCAGCTTTCTCCTCTGCACGTGGTAGTGGTGGAGAACCTGCTTTGGACTGCAGGGAAAGTGAAGCAAGGTGCTTAGAGGACTTGGCACCTAGGTGACAAGCAAGAAATGATGGAACTCCACTCTCACACACAGGGCATTAAGGAGCTGCATTCTTAAGTGTTCTCACTGTTCTTTGGACATGGCTAGAATGGACCATTCTGGTACTCCATTTTGTTCAACATCACTCCAAAGCTCAACAACACTCCATGGTTCCCCCATGGACTTGAGGAGCTGAGTCATCTGGTGTGCCAGGGTTTGGGTTAGGTGTTGGTTAGAGTCCCTCCCCTCTTCTGAGGCAGTGCCAGGTCAGCTATAAAGCAGGGATGTTTTGTGCCACCCTTGAAGCACCTCAGAGGAAAACCTGTGTCAGGCACAAAAGCAGTTCCTCAGTAAATCCACTAGAGTATGTGGCTGGATGGATGGCAAAAGCCTGCAACACCCATCTGGGCAGAGGCAGGGCCTGGCCAGGGTCTGGAAGCAGAGCCGGAGGAAGGGCTCGAATGGCCTGGGACCAGTCTGGTGGTTTTGGGTGACTCCTAGGCCTTCAGTTTCCACATGCAAAGCAGGAGTCCTTTAGGAAGAATCTGTAGAGATGGATGGCGGAGAGGACCAAAGGAAGGACGATCCAATGAGGACTAATGGGGAAGACAGAAGACTTAGGGTAAAGGTGTAGTGAAATCTTTGTCCCAGTGCAAAGTCCTCCCAGGTAGCCCAAGGAAGTGGTGATGGTCAGTGGGGGTGAGCAGGAAATGCGAACTGTGTTCCTGGAGCCCAGGAGGCACCAGGGGGCAGACCCGCCTTCATGATCCCTATATTCTGCTGTTCCATTGGATTCTTCTGAAAAACGGTGGGTCCCTGAACAGAAAGCTAGAGACTGGCGGGTGTGGAGGGCCTGGGCAGCTCTGAGGCCCATCAGAGTGGTCCCTGTGGAGGCCTGGGAAGACCAAGGCCTTTCCTGAGGCCTGGCTGCCTGTGGCTAGGGGTGACCTGAGAGAACCTAAGGAGGAAGAGGCAGAGGCAGGAGCAGCTGAGGCAGATGTTGCTCTGCCCAGGTCTAGGCCATTCCAGGCCCTGCTCAGGCTCTGCCCTAATCCACCAGAACCACTCCAGGCCCCGCCCACACCTCAGGCTCCACCCCCAGGCCCACCCAAACCATTCCAGGTCCCGCCCCAGACCCTACCCCAGGCCCCAGGCTCTTCCCCAAACCTAGGCTCCGCCCTCAGACCTCACCCCTGCTGGAGCCCCCAGCCCTAGGAGCCCAGACCCCACAGAGGGTAAAACCCGAAATTTTGAGCAAACTGAACCTAGAACACAAAGAGGAAATTGCAAAATCAAATTAATCGATGTCCGATTCAATGTCTGTGCAACTCATGTCCTTAGAACTACGCAAATCACAGGAACACTGAATAATTTGGCCTTCAGAAGAACCCATGGTGTATAAACCTTTGTGCAAGAACACACCTTTGCCGTGGGCCTACCGGGACATTTTGAAGATCCCTGTGACGTGGGGTGTGGTTCCTGCATTTCAGCGCCCCAGAGCCATCAAAGGCCTCAGAAAAGCTACCCTGGCCCCCGGCCCCCTGGTCCCCACTCAAATCCAGCATGAGATGTAGGTTTTTCCATGTATTTTACAAGGAGGCTCTGTGTACCTTTATATGGGTCATTAAAAAAAAATAAGAAAAAATTGAAAACACGAAGCATCGTCATAGCAACAGACTGCCTTTCCTATTTTTGAAAAGTGAGCTTCCCACTCTCCCAGGCCCTGAAAGTTTATTTTCTTGCCTTAGGCTCTGACTCAGAGGAGAGGTGGGAGGCGTGGATGCTGGCCCCAGCCGGATCAGATGTCCCAGGACCAGTTCATTGGCTCAAGGCTCCCGGGCATTGAATACCCCCCACCCTGACCAACATCACCTTCAGGAACCCAGATCCCTTTCTGGTCACCTCTGGGCTTCTCATGATGTGCCTCACTGACCCCACCCAAATGGCCTCTGCTGAAAGCCAGCTGCTGGGAGAGCTGTCAGAGTTAAGATCCCTGACCATTGGGAAAATAGCCTTCTTGAAGACCCAAGAACCAAAGGGCAAAGCTGGCAGCAGGAAGCCCAGGATCCTGACTCAGCTGCATTCTAATTGGTCAGGGCCCATCGCCCATCAGATGGTAGATGGAATTTACTGCAGCCTCAAGACAGTAGCTGAGGGAGGTACAGGGCACAGTATGTGTTCAAAGCCTCCCCCACCAGTTTCTTAGCTGTGTGACTAAGGCCAATGACTTAACCTTGTTGGGCCTCAGTTCTCTTGCAGCAGTAATCATATTAACAAGTGAGTTGCAGCAGGGATGGGTTGTATTAGCTCATGTGACTTAGTCAGGTTGGATTGCTGTACCAAAACACCATAAACTGAGGGGCTTATACACTGCAGGCACCTCTTGTCCCAATTCTGGAGGTGGAGATGCCCAAGATCAAGGTGCTGGCAGATACCACATATGCTGTGAGTTTTGAGGGCCAGCTTTCCACAGATGCTAACTCTTCACTGTGACATCATGTGACAGAGGGGTAAGGGATCTCTCTGGGCCCCTTTAGAAGTGCACTAATTCCAGTTTTGATGACTCCATCCTTAATACCTAGTCACCTTCCAAAAGTCCCCATCTCCTTAAAGCCACCATCTTAGAGGTTAATATTTCAACACATTAATTTTTCAGGGGACAGAACACCCAAACTATCCTACCACCTAAGGCACTTAATAGAATTTCATGAATTTTTATTATTACTTAGCATTAACACATTATTATAATTATCTATAGTTAATGTAATAGTAGTAATGCACTATAACTCCTATGCCTCACCACACAGGGCACAAAGCCTACAGTGCTGATTGCGAGCCTTCGAGGAGATGCATGCTGCCCCATCTGTGTTCTCTGGCATCTTTCACTGCAGCATACGTTACGTTCCTCTCCCAGGTGGGCAACAACATATTTAGATTTGTGTTATAGGAACCACTTAGCCTGTCATGATTGGCCGCAGTGGCCCCAAACCTCAGATTGTTCAGAGAAGGCTATAGGGCTCTTTCCTTGGCTTCCCTGGATGAAAGGGTAAGCCACAACCCCAGGAATTTAGGCAGATAAGGAGCCAGCTCCCATCTAAATCAGCACACCCAGCCAAGTATGGTGGCCACACCTGTAATCTCAACACTCAAAGACTGAGGCAGGAGGATCAAGAGTCCACAGTTAGCCTGGGCTGTATAGTGAGACTCTGACTCAACACAATCAATTCTCTACTTGGTTTTCCCAGCTTTACCTATTTCCAGACAGTTCCACTCCAAGAATGCATCTTCCTGATTAAGAGTGCCTTTCCTTCTGTCTTTGCCTCCCAACGATGGGGTCCAGATACCAGCTATCATTCCTAGAATTTTAGATAGGTGCTGGGGATCTGAACTAGGGCCCTCACCCTTACACAGCAAGCACTTCACCCACTGAGCCACCTCCCCAGACTACATCTTTTTTTATTTTCTGAAATAACTATGATTCTGACCCTGATTATCTGTTGATGGTGCCCTAGAAAAGCTATCACTGGTCTTCAAGGAGATCACAAACACATACAATTATGTGTCTGTGCCTATTGGGACACAAGGTTTTCTGAGAAGGGATTCAACATTTTAATCAGATTTTCCAAAGGGCTCCAGAACTTCAAATCATTCTAAGTATGAAACAAATAATTTGATTCATATTTGAGCCCCTAATTCCAAGTAGTATGGCTAGCACTTGGTAGGTGCTCATGGAAGTTTGCTGTATCTATGGTTTGCTGATTGGCTGGATGGGTGGATGGATGGATGGATGGATGGATGGATGGATGGATGGATGTGGATGGGTGGATAGATAGGTGGGTAGATGAATTGATGGATAGGTGGGTGAATGGATGGATGGATGCATGCATGCATGGATGCAGGGATGCGTGAATAGATTTATGAATGGATGAGTGGATAGGCAGGTAGATGGATCAAAGGATAAATGTATGTATGTATGTATGGATGGATGGATGGATGGATGGATGGATGCTAGGTGAGTGGGTAGATGGATAGGAGGATGAATGGATGGACAGATAGGGGATTGGGGGATGGATGGATGGATGGATGGGTGAATCAATAATAGCATAAAGACAGCCTGCCTGGTGATCAGGGCGTTTCCTCCATGGTCAGCCCCCAGCAATCTAGCATTTAGAGATGACCTGAATGGTCTCTTTTCTTGGAGTACTTCTTGTCACGAGGATGAAAGAGACAAACTGGTGCAAAGAAGGAGTAATGCCCGGTACAGAAGGTGCCCACTGTCAGCAGGCACAGAATGGACAGTAGTGCCACCTGTGACCTGTCAGTAAGCAGGCTGCTGCCGAACCTCAGTGCTGATGCTTCCGCACTCCCCAAGAGTTCTCTCTGCCCATGCAAGAAATAATACTGAATTTTTCAAAAAAATTTATTGCATTTAACTTGGCCAATTCTTTCTAAAGGTGCCTCTGATTAACCACATTTTTTTTCCTCTCTGGGTAAGGTTGTCACACAGCTGAACCCCAACCAGTCAGAAAAAGATAAAATTAAGACTCAGAATAAAAATCATTGAAGAAGTTATCTTTTGTAAACAGCAGACCCAAAGGGCGCTGTGGCCAGTACTCCCATCATGTAGACATGGGTACAGAGGAGGCTCTGACATTGTGAGTCTTTTTTTTCCCTTTGTAGCCCCGGCTGGCCTGGAACTCACTATGTAGACCAAGCTGGCCTCAGTCTCACAGAGATCCACTTGACTCTGCCTCCTGAGTGCTGGGATTGTGAATCTTAAAGCATGCATGTGCTTAGGCTGAGAAGTCATATTTCTAGAACTTTGTTCTAAAAGGACATAAAATTTGTGCATTAAGTTTTATTCACGGAGGGCTGCTGAGTAGCAGAGTACTTGCCTTCTATACATGAGACACAAGACCCTGGATGTGATCCCCAGCACCCCCTAAAACAGAGTTATTCATAGAGATGTATTCATAATAGATTTCAGTCTTCTATCATCCAATGTACCCATAACAGCAAAGAGATGGAAACAAAGAAGTCAGTGAGCAAATCCGTGACAGACCGTGCCATTTCCCATGCTCACACAAGCGCTTCTTTGGAAAAGGTGAAATCAAATCTGAAAACCATGCTAAATACTGAGAATTCACAAAAATTTTTAAAGGAAGTACAAGCTTCAAAGAGGATAGCATCACAAAATAAAGACAGGGCTGGAGAGATGGCTCGGCAGTTAAAACACCGCTTGCTGCTCTCTCAGAGTTCAGTTCCCAGAACCCACAGTGGATGGCTCACAGCTGCCTGCAACTCCAGCTCCGGTGATCCAACACCCTCCTCTGACATTAGAGGGCACCTGCACAAATGTGACATATACACACATAGACACATAATAATAATAAATCTTTTTTAGAAATGGAAAAATCAGCCCACTGACTCAGAGAAAATATTTGTAGTTCATCTATTAGATGAAGGCTATATAAAGATCTTTTATAACTCAATAGGGAAAAAAAACAAATGACCCAATAATTTGATTTTAAGATAGGCAAAAGATCTAAATAGAAACTGCTTCAAACATACAGCAATGGCTCCCAGCTCATAAATCTGGAAATTTCCACATCCTAATCACTAAGGAAACACTAATCTGCATCAGAGTGAGGTACCGCCTCACCCTCACAAGGATGTTACTGTAACAAATGCTGATACTGTGACACACTTGAACTTTCACACACTGCCAAAGACAATGAAAATGATGCAGCCACTCTGGAAAACCATAGGACATCTTAAAACAATGTGTAGATCTACTATGACTCAGAAAGTTTGTTAATTAAATGAAACTATATGTTCAAGCAAAAACTTGTACATAGATATTCGTAGATGAATTATTAATGATAGCCAAAAGGCAGAAACAACCTAAATACCCATCAGTGAATGAAAGGATAAAGAAAATGTAGTATATCCATACAGTGGAGTATTGTTTGGGCATAAAAAACAAAGCACTGACGCATGCTACAACATGAATAAACCTTTAAAAATATGTCAAATGGTCAGGTGTGGTTGTGCATGTCTTTAATCCCAGCACTCAGAAAGCAAAGGCAAGTGAGTTCAATGTCAGCTTGGTCTACACTGCAAGTTCCAGGGCAGCCAGGACTACATAGTGGGCCTTGTCTCAAAAAAAAAAACACGGGCGTGGTGGCACACACCTATAATCCCAGGACTCAGGAAGCAGAGGCAGGTGGATCTCTGTGAGACTGAGGCCAGCCTGGTCTACATAGTGAGTTCCAGGACAGCTGGAGCTACAAGGAGACCTTGTCTCAACCCCCAAAATATGTGTATATATTAAATGGGGAAAAAAGCCAGACATAATAGCCTGTGTAATGCATGGTTCCATTTACATGGAGCATCAAAGACAGGCAAATTTCTAGAGAAAGACTGCAGATGCGTGGTTGCCTTGGAATGAGGGAGGACTGAAAAAAAAAGGAAATGACAACTGCTTCCTACAAGGATCCCTTCAGAGACAATGAAAACACTGTAAACGGACTATGGTGATGGCTGTACAATCCTGACACCATACTAACACCCATACTTTACTTGAGTGAATTGTATGGTGATTCAGTATCTCACGATAAAGCTATTATATATTGTATGAAGTATATTAATGTCATAAAACATATAGGTAGAGAGAGACTGGAGAGGTGGAGCAGTTAAGATCATGTATTGCTCTTGCAGAGGGCCCAAGGTTGATTTCTAGCACCCAGGTTGACCATCTCACAACCAGCTATAACTCTAGCTCCAGGGGATCCAACACCCTTTTCTGAAGGCACTGCACTCACATACACATATGTGTACACAGACGCCCAGGCATGCACACACAATTTAAAACAAAATAAATATTTTTTTTAAAAAATATGCAGGTAACATGACAAGTGTGCATAATAGACTACATCTTCAGAGTATGTAGTCTGGCACGTGAACTGAGACTCTGGCCCAAAAGACAAAACATGAATTCAGGCCTCAGAGGGTCTGGGGCAGAGCCCACGCCACTGGTACATTTTTCTTTGAAGATTTTAAATCATTTACATAATTTAATACATTTTTCTTTCTATTTCAAAACACGGCCATGTTAATTTTAATATAAAAACTAACATCAGGTTGAGGGTATGGCTTGGTAGTAGAATACTTGCCTGGTGTACACAGGGTTGTGGGCTTGACCCTAAAATTGATACTCTACCCCAAAAAGAGAAAATAGTAATGTAAGTGGTCCCAATACAACAGCATGTGGGGAAGTCAAGCTCTGTGAACAGAAGGTGACTCTATCAGGGACTCAGCGAGGGAAATAAACGTGATTTTAAAAATATATGTACACATGCGTTTATATTCAGAGAAAAAAGACTGGAAGGAAATATGGCATGACAGAAAAGTAGTTTTCCCTAGGTAATGAGTTTGCAATAGCTGTTTTTCCTCCTCTGAGCATTATCCAACTCTCTCATAACCCTCACCAGTGTTGCATAATATTAAAAAATAAACATGGCTTTGTGCAGCTGGTAGGACCCTAGGGGGAGACATCAGGCCCTGTTTTTCAGGAGCCAGTTTGGCACAGTCCTCCCTCTTCCACATACACTCTGACCTCACACCCTCCTAGATCACAGCTGGGCCCTAGGAGGAACGTGTGCACACAGGAGACTCCCAGCAGCCCCTGCTTCCTGCAGATGCCGGCGGGGAATGTGGAATTATTCTCAGGGAAGAGATGAAGCCAGAGCCTTTGCAGAAAAGCAAACAGATGATGTTACCTGACCACAGCTGGAGGCAGCAAACTAGGCCTGGATGTGAGGGAATAGGCAGAGAGGTCTGGAGAAGGCTTCAGAGGAGCCTACATCAAGCCTCTGCTCTGCTTCAAGTCAGCCAGATGGCCTTAGGTCACCTCTTCTCTTTGGGCCTCAGTTTCCCCTGTACAAAGAGGCACTGAAAACCCCTCATTCTGATATCTATGATTCTCTAGATTATACCTCCTGCTTTGTTTCCACAGACTAGTATGAAGCCCCTTCTACTGACTGCAGGAACGACCCCTGCCCCCCTCCAAGGCATATTGCCCCCAACACATGCATACATGACCCTCCTCCCCTCAACTGACAGCAGAAGGTTTCTCAAGAAGGAAGCATGGGCCAGACATGGTGGCACACAACTGCAATCCCAGCACTCAGAAGGCTGAGGCAGGAGGTTTGAAAGTTTGAGGCCAGCCTGGGCTACACGGTGAGACTCTGTCTTTGAAAAAAAAAAAGCAGGGGGGCAGGCTGTATGGACAGCTATGTCCCCCCACACCCTTACCTTGAGCTGCTCAATGGTGAGATCATCAGCCAGGTGCCAGGGGGCTATAGAATGAGACAACTTCCCATTCTTGGAGTTGATGACCCATGACGTGACACCTGTCCTGTGAGAGGCAGAACCCCAAGCCACCCTTTTAGAAAGCCCCACATCCATTCTGTGAGGTGGACACTGGCTCATAGCCTGTGTCTGAAAAGATGACAGCTTAGGGCAGAGAATTCCTTTGCACAGGCTCAGAAAGTAAACAAGTGTTCAAACCAGGCACACCAAGCTCAGGCCAGGCCCACCCAAAGACAGCTGGGATTGTTCCTGGGTCTTTTTGTGTTTTTGTTTGGGGGGTTGTTTTGATTTGTTTGTTTTACAGTCCTAGGACCTCACATATGCTAGCTCTACTGCAGAGCTACATCCAGAGCCTATTTATTCATGTATTCATTCATTCACTTCCTTCCATTCATTCATTCACTTCCTCCCTTCCTTATTTTGAGATAGAGCCTCACTAAATCTAGGCTGTAGCCCAGACGGGCCTTGACCCTGCCTGCCACCCTCCCTAACACTGCCTCTTAACCTCACAGTTTAGCAGCGTGAAAGGTCTGGGGAGCCGCCCAGCCTCTACTCTTTAGATTTGGCTGTCAGCAGTGTGTGACAATAAATAAATACCAGATAAAAACAAAAGGAACTGCAGACACCAGTGCCCAAAGCTCACACCTGCTCTTCCTTGGACAAAAGTACAAATTCTAGTACATGCATTTGTGTGATCAAATACCAAGCACTCTACCACACAGACCAGACATTCAATAATTAATATTGCCTCAGGGGCTGGAGAGGTGGCTCAGCGGTTAAGGGCACTGACTGCTCTTGCAGAGGACCTGGATTTGATTCCCACATGGCAGCTAGCAATCATTCCAGGGGATCCAACGCCCTCTTCTGACCTCCATGAGCACTGCATGAGATGGGTGAACTTACATACACGCAGGCAATACACTCATTCACGTAAAATAAAATAATAAACATTTTTTTGGTCTTTTTGAGACAGGGTCTCCCTGCAGCCCCAGCTGGCCTGGAACTCACTATGTAGATCAGGCTGGCCTTGAACTCACAGAGATCTGCCTGCCTCTGCTTCCTGAGTGCTGGGACTAAAGGTGTGCGCCACCACGCCCAACTTAAAATAAAATATTTTTAAATAATAACAAATAAATAAATACTAATCACAGCAGGAGAAGGTTTTCTCTTTCTGATTCTTTCCCAGTCCTTCTGAGTCTCAATTTGGTGCTAATGGGTTTTAACACTTTATCCAATACTTATCAGTGGGGAGGCACAAGCCCAGAAGCCTCACTGGGGCAGACGCAGTACAAGTACAGAGCACTTATGTGTGTATGTGATGGCAATAAAAATTCACTAACAGGGGCTGGAGAGATGGCTCAGCGGTTAAGAGCACTGACTGCTCTTGAAGAGGACCCGGGTTCGATTCCCAGCACCCACATGGCAGCTACGAACCATCCTTAACTCCAGTTCCAGGGGAATCCGAAGTCCTCTTCTGACCTCTGCAGCATTGCACGACACAGGTGCACTCACATACATGCAGGCAATACACTCATACACATAAAATAAAAATAATAAATAAAATAACTTTTTAAAAAATTCACTAACAATGAGACGGTTGCTAAGAACCTTACACTGTGGAAGGCCCCAAGATGAGATAAGAGAAGAATATGGGAAGTGTATAGAAATCTGCCTGCCCCTTATGGTTTGTTATGGGCTTGACTACCACATGCCCCAATGAAATCTTTGTTTGCCAAACTGGTACATTCTTGTGATCTTTTGTAACCACATGCTTATGTGTAACTGCTGCTTAACTACCATGGATACACTTCTGGAGCCCCCTACTTACTTGACTTCTGCATATAAGTTCACTGTAAATTTCCCTACAAACAAGCCTCAGGGCTGGTGCCACCGTGGAGTGTTCCGATCCGAGTGTCAGCCCACCGGTGTGAATAAACTCCCTCTCCTTCGCCAGGCTTGGCTGCTGCTGGTCTCTTGACTCTCAGAAGTTTCCACATGTGCAGGTGCACCTGCTTGTGGAGGCCAGAAGAGGGCGTTGGTGTCCTGCTCCACCACTGTCCACCTTATTCCCTTGGGACAGGGTCTGTCACTGAACCTGGAGCTGGACTGGCAGCCGGCAAACCCTAGTCCTTCTGATTCTGAACCCTCCTACCTATACCCTCCACAGTGCTGGGGTTACGGGGACATGTGCAGTCACATCTGGCTTTTTACTTGGGTGCTGGGGTTCCAAGCTCAGGTCCTTATGCTTGTGCACCAAGCACTCTTACCTACTGAGTCACCTCCCCAAACATTTAACAGCTTTGCTCTAAATTCACTCTTTACACAGAGTATTTTATGTTTACCTTTTATTTGAGGAACATCTGATTTTTTTAAAGATTTATTTTGTTTTTAATTATGTGTGTGTGTGTGTGTGTGTGTGTGTGTATGTATGTGTGCGCGCGCACATAGATTCTGGTGCCCATAGAGACCAGCGGTGTTAGATCCCCTGCATCTGCAATTACAAGCAGTTGTGAACTTCCCAGTGTAGGTGCTGGGAACTGAACTTGGGTCCTCTGCAAAAGCAATATGCACTCTTAACTGCCAAGTCATCTGTCCCACCCCTGGTTTGTTTATTTATTCATTTTTTTGAGTTGTAACTGATTTTCTGTTTTGTGTGGTCACATACATTTACCTTTTTGGCTACATTGACTAATACTTTTTTAAAAAATATTTTATTATTTTTATTTTATGTGTATGAGTGTATTGCCTGCATGTATGTGAGTGCACCCATGTCGTGCAATGTTGCAGAGGTCAGAAGAGGGCTTCAGATTCCCACAGAACTGGAGTTAAGGACAGTTTGTAGCTGCCATGTGGGTGCCGGGATTCAAACCCAGGTCTTCTGCAAGAGGAGTCAGTGTTCTTAACTGCTGAGCCATCTCTCCAGCCCCTTGACTGATACTTTTAATAAATACATTTACCTCCATTTTAGATGAGTGGATTTAAAGGGAAATATTAAATTCATAACATCACAGAGGAGGTAACTATGCAGGACGGGAATCGCAAAGGTGGCACTAGGGAGACAGAGGCCTGAGCCACGCTGCCCCATGAAATTAAAATAACCCAGCCATGTAATTACATTGCCCTGAAAGTGGATCTCAAGTTACCTAAATAGCACAGATTTGCAGCAGCCCAGCACTATTAAGGCAAATTTCTGAGGGCTTACGTGTGCAGTTACTTTAGCAACAAAGGTATAACTGAACCACACGGGAACCACAAGACATACGCACAAGAAAGTCTAATTATTGGAAAATCGTAGACCCAAGAAGCACAGCCATGCTTCACTGAGCACTGAGGACTTCCCAACGCTTTCATGGTGGTTAATGAACCACATCTATGTAGAGGACTCAGAAAAGTGGCACCCACCCTGATGTGGTACCCACAAAGACCTCCATGATTTATCCATCCACCTATCCATACATGCATTGAAATGTTTAACAATTTTTAAACCTTTTACTTATTTATGTGTGTGTCTGTGTGAGTGTATGTGCACTTGTGATGAAGCCAGAAGAAGATGCTGGGTATTCTCCTCAGTCACCCCTCAACCTCTTCCTTTGAGTCAGGGTCTCTCTGAACCTTAGGCCCACATTTTCTCAACTAGGCTGGAAGTAAGCAAGCTGCAGTAACCCTTCCATCCCCAACCCACCCCCTCTGAGGTAGAATTACAGGCATTTGCAAGGATGTTTGTTATGTGGGTGCTGGGATCCAAAATGCAAACTCTAGTCCTCATATTTCCAAAGCAAGCACTCTGAACAGCTGAGCCATCTCTCCAGCCCCTTGCTGCAATTTTTACTGCAACCCTGTTATAGATACAGGAATAGCCACACAGGAGTTCCTGACTTCAAACCTCTTTTTTCTTTACAGAGCCCTATTCTCTAAACACATGTAACAAAGGAAAGCGCCCACCTGGGAATGGTCAAAGGTTTCCTGCGGGAAGTGACCATCAGGTTGAGATCATCAAGTTGAAACAATAGGAGGTACTGGGATGATGGCTCAGTGGGCGGAGCACTTGTACCATAAAGACCTGAGTTTGAATCCCTAGCTCCCACATAAAAAGCCAAGCATGGTCATGCATGCCTGTAACCCCAGCATTGGAGGATGGAGACAGTAGATCCTGTTATTCCCTGCTCAGCCAAACTAGCCAAAACAGTGAACTTCCAGCTCAGTGAGAGACCCCTTCTCAAATGAATAAGGTAGAGAGCAACAGAGGAAGAAATATATGTCCTGCTCTGGCCTCTGCATGCACACACGTGGGCCTAGTCACCTGCACACACACATGCATATACACAGCACAAACATAACACAAACACACAACTAATTAATTAAAATTTTAAAAAGAAAGAATAGCAATTAACTAGAGTAGGTGAGAGAGGAGAGGGTGAGGAAGGACAGGTACTTCCCACAGTACGAGGTAGACTCACATTCCAGAAGCTTCTCCTAAGGGGAGTATCTCCTCATGGAAGTATATCTCTTGGGCTCCAAGAAACATATTTCGTATATCATAGCCCTTAAACTCAAGCCAACAGTGGAACCTGCTCTTCCACAGGCCAACACCTCTCCAGTACCACCAGTGAGTTAAAACTGAGAGATGTTTTGTGAATCTGCAACAATGACCTCAGCCCTGTGGGAGTTGTGGGAGATTTGACCACTGGGACCCAACTGAAGCTTGACAGTAGAACAGTGGTTCTTAGTCCAGGCTGTACTTCGCAATTTCTGGAGAACTTTCAAATGCCCAACCTAGGCACAGTCAGCTGCAAGTAGGCCACACCCACTCTGGGCCCCCGGCCCACCAAGCTGCAAGTTGGTCACACCCCCATCCATGCTTAGGCCACACCCCAGTCACACCCAGCACAATAACGTTAAACTCTGCCCCTCATGGCCATGTGTGGTACATGGCTGTACCTAGAGAAGTATGAAGGGAGATAAGTCAGGCACAGAAAGACAAACACAATCTCCCTCACCTGTGGAAGCCTAAAGCATGTCCACCTCACTGAAGCAGAGAAGAGTGCCATAGTCACTGAGGCCAGGGAGGGGCGAGACATGAGGAGACATTGGTGAACAGCTTGCCGATACATTCAGACAAGAGGAAGAATCTGAAAGTGATGGCCCACACCTTGTGATACCAGAACTTGGGAGAATCCAGAGTTCAAGGTCAGCCAAAGCTATAAAGAGAGTTTGAAGTCGGGGTGGGCTACAGAGTGAGACCTTGCCTCAAACAAACAAGAAAGGAATAAGTTCTGCCTTTGATTACACAACAGTGACTATAATCAAAAACACTATATCATCTATTTCAAAATAGCTAAAGATTTTGAGGATCCTCACCTCATCACAAAGGGATGACATGTGGGGTGACAGGTTCCATCGTTGCATGGTGTACGGGCACAATACATTGTACCCCATAAATACATACAATTAGATTAACATTTTAAAAATATTTGTTTATTATTTTTATTTATGTGTATGTGTGTGTGTGTCTACGTGAGTGTGTGCCACTTGAATGCAGGTGCCCTTAGAAGACAAAAGAGGCCAGGCGTGGTGGCACACGCCTTTAATCCCAGCACTTAGGAGGCAGAGTTCAAGGCCAGCCTGGTCTACATAATGAGTTCCAGGACAGCTGGAGCTACAGGGAGAGACCCTGTCTCAAAAAAGACTGAAAAAAAAAAAAAAAAAGAAGAAGAAGAAGACAAAAGAGGGCATCAGATCCCCTGGAGCTAGAGTTACTGGTGGTTGTGAGCTCTCTAATATGAGTACTGAGAACTGAACTTGGGTCCTCTGGAAGAGCAGCAAGTGCTCTTAATTGCTGAGCCATCTTTTCAGTCCCCACATTTAAAAGTTTTAAGAAGCGTCTCTAAGGCAGGGCCGGTGATCAGCCATGTCCAAAGCCTCCAGGTGAGGAGTCTAAGGCCCTCTGATAGACCCTGAGCTGGGCAGAGGGTGGGAGGAATGCAGCTACACAAAGACATTCTAAGTACCTACTATGTACCAGGCACTGGGCTGGGGCAGGTAGACATTATTGAGAATCAGATCCCCAATGTGCATTATTACCATGTGACTTAGTTTCATTCCTATTTCTGTGACAAAATAATCTGACAAAAGCAATTTAGGGGTGAAAGAGTTTATTTTTAAAAAGTATTTTTATTGACTGTTTGTGTGGGGGGTGTAGGGAAGAGCATATAGGTACCATGGTGTACATGTGGAAGTCAGAGGGCGACTTGCAGGAGTCAGTTCTCATCCCTCCGCCAAGTGGGTTCCAAGGGTTGAACTCAGGTCACCAGGCTTGGCAGCAAGTGTCTTTACCATCTTGATGGTCTGAGAAAGGATTTATTTCAGCTCACAACTTGAGGCTCCAGTCCATCATTGTAGGAAGGTCAAGATGGCAGGAACTTGAATCAGCTGGTCACATCACATCCACAATCAGCATCAGAGACCATGAATGCATGTGTGCTAGTGTCTCCAGGCTTACACCACTCAAGCTCCCCTTCCTAGGGAATGGTGCCTCCCACTTTCAGGCAGGATCTTCCCACCTCAGTTAACATAACCAAGACTCCCCAAACAGACATGTCCACAGGCAACCCTGCTCTAGATAATCACTCACCGAGACTCTGCCCGAGCAATTCTACATTGTGCACGTTGACAATCAGAGCTAACCACCACAGCATTCTTTCTCTCTCTTTCTTTCTTTCTTCCTTTCTTTTTTCTTTCTTTCTCTTCCTTCTTTTCTTTTTCTTTCTTTCCTTCTTTTCTTTCCTCCTTAAATTGGCATTAAATAGCATTTACTTTGCACAATGTGTTGCTCTGAGACACAACATATCTCCATTGTGGAATGAAAGCTCTGGAAGACTGCACCCACACCCAGAGACAGAGACAGAAGGTTACTCTGGTCACATCAATGCCAGGGGATTTGGTTAAATGACATTTTGACTTAACGGTGGTTTGGGACTGTCCTAGTTTCACTATTGCTGTTGTATAAGATACCCTGACTAACGCAACTTAGGGCAGAATTGGTTTATTGAAAGTCACAGCTCCAGGTTACACGTCCCTCCATTACAGGAAGTTATGACAGGAACTGGAAGTAGTTAGTCATAACACACCCACCATCAAGAGCAGAGAGAAACGACTGCGCACATGCTGAGTGCTCTTTCTCCACTCTTACACAGTCCAGAGCCCAAGCCTAGGGGATGGTGCCACCCACTTTCAGGCTGGGTCTTCCCACATCAATTAAGGCGATCAAAACAATCCCGCACAGACATGCACAGACCAACCTGCTCTAGACATCCCTCACTGAGGCTCTTCCCAGGTGATTCTATGTTGTGTTAAGTTGACAACTAAAAGTAAGAATCATGGGGCCCAAGAATCTGTATCGCCAACAAACTCCAAGGTGATATCCAAGGTGTCACTGGACCCCAAACCATACCAGAGCAGCCAGAAACCTCTCAGCTTCTGCCTCCCTCTGCTCAGCACTCCCACACACACCCCAACCATGCTAAGCACCACCTAGAGGTGACAAAACCGAGGGACAGAACAAAACGCAACCTTGCAACCCACCAGGATCCAAAGCCCTGTGACAGTGCCCAGTTCACTTATCCGGTACATGGCTGGGAGAAGGGCTCTGGGCCCTGGTTGTCCTCAGAAACAAACCATCTGTTGGCTGCCTAAAGAGTCCCCCATCTGGGCCCAGAAAAAAGGCAGGGAAATTCAAGAAGCAACAGAGATCAAAAGGGTTTCTGAGCCTCCCCTGCTGGGAATCTTCCTTCCTAATTCATCCCAGGCTTGGCAAATCCATTGCATGTGTTGTAAAATCTGCACTTCAAGAGTAAGGGATGAGGTGGACATTGGAAGCTGGAGGTCTTCTGAGCTGACTCAGAGCTAGTGGATGAACTGGAGCAGGGGTGGAGAAGTTGGGGGAGTGGGGGTTGGGGACAGTGTGCACCCCCTGAAGCTTCAACCAGGCTAAAAAAGAATGGATGGGGTACCTCCAACATTTGCAGAAACCAGACTGGGCCCTGGAATGGTGGACTGGGCCCTGGAATGGTGGACTGGGCACAGGAATGGGTGAAGGACAGTGGGGACTGTAGCCAAGCAGAGTGAATATGCCCAGAAGGTGGGGCTACTCAGTGCAGTCCCTCCCCTCATCGCTGGCAGGAAAGCAGTCCTGATTATGCAGAAGCATCTTTGCAGGGGCTGGGGGCAGTCTTTAAAATATAATCTATGGTGCTGACAAGATGACTCCATCAGTAAAGGCACTTGCCATCAAGTTTGATGGCCTCAGTTTGATCCCCAGATGGTAGGAGAGAACTGACTCGAGCAGGTTGTCCTCTGACCATTACATACATGCCCTGGCACATGAGTATGTGCACACACACTGTAATCCCAGCCATCAGGAGGCTGAAGCAGGAGGATCTAGCTCCAGGCCAGCCTGGGTATCACAGCAAGACAAAAAAAAAAAAAAGAATGAAACAAAGGGTGCAAGCCCACACCCTGAACCTCTTTGGTTTCCTGTCTCACCACATGCTCTGTCACACATGGTCCTGCCATGGTTATCTGACATGTGTGATGCAATCAGTTGGGGCCACTCCAGAGGCCAAATTGATGAAGTTACCTGGTCTTGGGCTTTCAGCCTGCAAAATGATAAGCTGAATAATCCTCTTTTCCTTATAAAGTACTCAGCCTCAGCTATTTTGTCATAGCAATAACAAACCAATATTCTCTAGAAGGTCTCAGATGAGAAAATGAAAGAAAACATACATTCACAGCATACGGGTTTGAGTTAGACATGAGTTGAAACTTTCTACTTATTCACTCATTCGAATGGGTTGGCAGGTCCAGGGCTATATGTGCTGTCACACGGACTTGACATATAGACATGAGCATGTCCATGCAGTCCTGTGGAGCAGCAATTGCTGTGCATGAAGGCCCAGAGATCACTTCAAGGGTGGCAGGTGCTGACAGGCAAAGCAAGCAGGACTGAAGACAACACTCAGGCAGCCACTGTGTGAGGAGCCTAAGCTGGCTCACAGAGGTAGCGCTATCTAAGCTGAGCTCTGAGAGATGAGGCATCATGAGCTAGGCCAACCAGAGGGCACAGCTAAGGCCAAAGTACTTGGACAATTCTCATCTATCACTCAGATGAATCGGTGAGGATTTGCTCTTCCCATTGCATGGATGAGGACACTGAGGCCATTCTGTCCCAAGACCACATGGTCAGTGAGGCGCAGGGTGCCAATCACTCATCCTCACCTTGGGCCAGGAATGCCACTAACAGTGACCAGCTAAGGGGGGGTGGGGGTGCTCATGATCCATCTTCTCAAAGCAGAAGATTCCTTCCCCAGTTGGTGGGGGCATTGTGTGCCCAGCTCTCTCCACAGCATCCACATTTGCAGGGACATGGGTCATTGTCCCCCATGTCAGGGCTTCCAGGCCTCCTGTCTGGGGTCTCTGGGAAGACCCTGAGATGAGATTTTGGCAGAAGCACCTGCTGGAAGCAGAGCATCTGGCCAGCACCAGGGTCTGACCACAACACATTGAAAATAGCAACCGTGGTCTATCTACCCATACCACAGCGGTTCTTCAGACCTACCCAGCTCCATACTCCTTAGCCTGGACACACGCACTTCAGAGCTTAGTTAGTGCCAGAATCTGTATAACTCCTTCCTGCAGGATCTTTTTGACTCAAGAATCAGGAAGGAGTTAGCTTTCCCTGGCTATGACAAAATACACAAGAAAAGCAACTTAAAAGGAGGAAAGGTTTACTTTGGCTCACAGGCTGAAAGGTTTCGGTTCAGACTCACCAGGCCACCTTGCTATATAGGACCAAGGTGAGGCAGAGCATTGTGGCAGGGAGCATGTAATGTAACAAAGCTGCTCATTTCCTGGTGGTCAGGAAGCAGGAGGGGGTGGGGGGGGGTCATTAGTTCTTGGCACCAGGAATGAGAGTGTATGATTTTATAACACAGCCCCTCTCCCCCAAGCCCATGAAACTGTAATAACTGTATCCATGGACTGATCTGTTGATAAAACCAGAACCCTCACAATCCAATCATATCTCCAAAGCCCAACCTCTGGACACCACAGCATGGGAGACACAGCCTTCAACATGTGGGCCTTTGGGGGGCATTTCATATGTACCAGAAGAGGACATGTTATTTCTTATTTCCTTTTAAATGAGACTCAGTTCTGTTTTGCGTCAGTCAGCTTCGTTTCCATAGTGCTGCCTAACAAACCTTCTTAGGAATCGGTGGCCTCAGATCACCAGCTTGGATTCCCACCCACAGGCCAGCAGGTTGGTAGGTTGGTGGGTCAGAGTGGGTATAACTGTTAGCAGCGTTCCAATCTGTTCCACCTGTCTCCATGTGTCCCTTTCCCATAATCCCATGAGGTGGGTGCTAGGATCACCCCCGATACTTTACAGACCAGGAAACTGAGGCTCAGTTAAACATGAGGTTAAGAACCTAGTAGATGGTCACACTGGAATTCATCCCCTGGCAGCCTGAATCCTCCCCATCTGTAGCCCTGGCCCTCTGACTCCCTCAGTTCCTCCCACAGAGCTCAGCACACAGTAGGTTCCCAGAGAACCTTAGAACAAAGTCAAGTCTCTGTGAGTCACATCTGCTGGATGGAGATGCAGATTTTAGCAGATGTGGAGTTTCTGCTCAAGAACTGGTGCATGCTTTCCACTGGAACAGGGTCCTTGGTCTGGTAATGGCCTGGGTGTCTCATTGAGACTGAGCTATATCATCCAGCCACCACCAGCAAAAGGAAGGAGCGGAGTCTCCGTCCCCTTCTCCTGACTCTGCAGCCTTGCTTTACCTTCCCACCTCCTCCAGCACCCAGGCTCGTGTCTCCCCTAGGCTACAACTGAATCTTCTGAACTTATATTTGTTCTACCCCAAGAAGGCTGTGACACATCAAAGCAACTGCCCAAGCTCAGCATCATGAAGCTGTTCCCCTCCCAAACTTAACTCTGTTCTTTGACAATGTCAAACATGTGTACAGTGCATCCTGATTACCCCCCGGCATTCTTACCCCCTTCCCATGCCTACTACCCCTCTTCCTACCTACCAGTTCCTTTCCCAGATTCATGACTTTCAGTTTTGTTTTGTGACCCACTGAGTTTAATCTGGAATGTCTGTGTGGCCACTGATTTTAAGCTATTCGGTGGAGCCTGGTGGACTCACTGGTAGGTAGACAACTGAAGGCAATGACTCCCTATCTCCCAGAATCTCTTAGAAGCCAGTAGTTCAGCAGTGAGGAGTGGGGCCCCTGAGCTCCTCCCTATCTGTGCCCGACTCTCAGGGCCAATTCTTACATAGACCCAGTGTAGGTACTTATAGGTGCTGTGAGTCTGGGATTGTTGTGGCCCTGTAGTGTCCCAGAAGATGGCATTTTGCACCCTTCTCCCTATTTTCCAGCTCTTACATTCCCCCCTCCCTCCACCCCGTCTACTTCTATAATAGTCCCCAAGCCTTAGAGCAGGTGGTACAAATGTCTTGTTTAGAGCTGAGCATTCAGTCGTCACTTATTCTCTGGACCTTGAGCATCCGTGAGTCTCTGCATTCACTGTTGAAAGAGAAACTTACCTGACTAAGGTTTAGAATAACATGTGTCTGTGAGTATCAGCATAAATACTGAGAAGACAGTTTGATACTGTGTCAATTTAACTAAACAGTATTAAGTTCCCTGTCCTAAGACCTGTGACTTCCCAAGCTATGGGTCTTTGGTTTGGTTTACTGGATGAGGGTACAGATTCCCTTATGTATAGCAGGCCTTGAATCCAATCAGAAAACAGTTGGTTACCCCCATAACTGCTGTGCCACTATTGCACAAGTGTGCCCGTTTCCTGTGTCATGTTGGTATTGCAGTTCATTGGGCTCACAGCTAGATAAGACTGTAGATGACTTTTCTCCCTAGTAGCCTGAATAGCACCTTCCAGAACTATAAAGAACTATAAAGAAGCTTCCAGCTCAGTTCCAGCTTGGCTTCCTTATATCTTGCAATCAAGGTATGTGGTGTCTTCAGAACAGGTCTTATCGTCTAGTTCTAGTAAGCAACCAAGAGGAATGGCAGGAGCCTGTATTGTTTGGGGGACCATGGGACCTCCCTGGCCAGTGGCTCATAAGAATGCATCCCACACCTGGTGTTGAGATTTTTGTTCAGCAATCATGTCTTCTGGGAACAGCATTACCACACTTTGCAGGATATGTCTCTGCAAACTCTATTTTTAAATTACACATTTTTTAACTAGGTGGCAAGATCATAAGTTTCCATATGATTTTTCATATTTCTTTTGACTTTGTTAAACCCTCTCTTCCCCTCCCTCATCTCCCCATACCTCCACTCATCCCTCCCTGCTCAAATCTACTCCCCCAGCATTTCTCCCCTTTGTTTTCATATCACCAATGTCCTAGCACCCTCTCTCCCTCATGTACCCCTCCCCCCTTTCTTGTTTCCTGGCTTCTACAGATATTCTAGATTAAACACACAAAATTAGAGATTCAAAGCCAGACCCCCACATACAAGAGAACATGCAGCATTTGTCTCTCTAAGCCTGGGTTACCTCACTCAATATAGTTTTTCCCAGATCCATTCATTTACCTTCAGATTTCACGATTCTTAACAGATGACTAAAATTCCATTGTGTGTGTGCCACATTTTCATTACTTATCCATCATTTAAGAAGCCTCCACACTGACTTCCACAGTGGCTGCACCAGTTACACTCCCACCGTCAGTGAATAAGAGTTCTTCTCTTCCCACATCTCTGTCAGCACTTGTTGACTTTTTTTTGATGATTTCTCCATGGTAACCACTCTAACTAGGGTAAGATGGCCTCTCTAAGCAATTTTAATTTGCATTTCCCTGGTGGCTAGTGATGTTGACCACTTTTAAAAATGTTTATTAGCCATCTGTATTTCTTCTTTTGAGAACTCACTGACCAGATTTGTGGCCCATTTAAAAAAAATTTTTTGATTTATTTATTTTACATGTATGAGTGTTTCACCTGCATGTTTGTTAAGTGCACCCATGTCATGCAATGCCCACGGACAACAGAAGAGGGCATCAGATCCCTCAGAACTGGAGTTATAGACGTTGTTAACCACCTTGTTGATGCTGGGATTCGAACCTGGGTCTTCTGCAAGAACAGACAGTGCTCTTAACCACTGACCTATCGCTCCTGCCCCTGAAGCCCATTTTTTTTAATTGGGTTATTTATTTTCTTGGTGGTTTTCTTTTCAGTTATCTGTGCATTCTAGATATCCCTCCTCTAGCAGAGGAATAGCTGACAAAAACTTCCTCCCGTTGTGTGGGCTGCCTCCTCACTCAGCTCGTCAGAAGCTGTACCTCCACTGTACAGAAGCTTTTTAGTTCCATGAGACCCCATTTGCCAATTGTTGGTCCTCTTTCCTGAGCAATTGAAGTCCTTATGGCAAAGTCCTTGCCTGGGCCTCTCTCTTCTAGCAGCTTCCGAGTTCCCAGGTTTATGGTGAGGTCTTCAACCCATTTGGAGTTGATTTTTGTACAGGGTGAAAGATGAGGATCTAGTTTCATTCCTCTACACAGCGCCACCTAGTTTTCCCAACACTGTTTGTTGAAAATGCTCTTTTCTCTAATGTATTTTCGATGTCTGTCAAAAATCAGGTGACTCTAATTGCACAGACTTAATTGGGTCTTCGGCTCTATTCCATTGATCTACATGCCTGGTTTTGTGCTATTAGCATACTGTTTTTATTACTATGACTCTGTAGAGTAACTTGAGATCAGGTACAGCAATATCTTCAGCATTGTTATTTTTTTGCTCAGGATTCAGTCCCCCACTATTTGGCAGTCCTGGGGATGGAACTCAGGGCCTTATGCATTCTGGGCAAGCATCTGTCATAAAGCTACATCCCCCAGACATGTTTACCCCTTTTTATTTCCTTTGGGGATCTTAAAGCCCATATCAGAAAAATTTCCACTGTGTGAGTGGAGTGCTGAGTCCTCACAATGGGCACCCACATTCCGAGCCTGCTGCTTACAACCATGTGAGCAGCACACAGAATGGGATGGGGCAGTCTAGGTCCAGATGGACCAATGGACAATTCCCTTCTTCACTCAACAAGCATGCATTATTCCCGTGTGTTTAAGCACTGAGGTAGGAGCTTGGGAGGCCATGAACCACAAAGTAATCCCTGGGAAATTCACCACCAGGAGGCCAACTGTCCTCTGTGAACCTCAGTTTCTTTTTCTGTGGAGTGGAAGTATTTATGAAGATGTGAGGTTCCCACTCCCCAAATCCTCCTCCACCATGCAGCTAACCCCTACCTCTAAGAGGAAACTGCTCTGTGAATAGAGCACCCCATCAGCTTTCCCTACTCTGATCCTCAGTTTCTCAACGGGCAAATCAGGCCTGCCTGATCCCCCAAAATTCACCATCCTTTAGCAGCCTGTGACTCTCCAATCCAATAATCTTTTTTAAAATGTTTTTTTCTTTTCTTTAGTGTGTGCATGAGAGTGCATGGTGTGCATGTGGCGATCAGAGGACAATGGACAACTTGCAGGACTCAGCTCTTTTCGTCCACCATGTCGGATCGGGGCAATGAGCTCAGCCTTGGCGGCAAGTGCCTTTACCTGCTGAGCTATCTTGCCAGCTATCTTGCCAATCCGACAGTGTTTGATTCCAGCAGGGGGACACCCTTGGTGTCCTCCAGTTCTGGGAGCAGAGGTCTTCCTTGTGAGAAACTCACACTGTAACCTTCATACAAGCACCCATCTCAGGACTCCCCTCCTATTCATAAGCATGAAGGTACACAGGGATAACTCTTGGGAGCTCCTCTCCCAAGATCCCCTAAAGCATTAAATTTATCTTCCTCACCACACTCTTCATCTCCAAAAAATTAATGGCACATCTGTCAGCTCTATAAGGAATGTGGATGACCCATCACCAATAAACCAAAAGCTCCCAGAAACACTTCTGAATAAATGGTAGTGGCTCACATCAGTGGGCAGGCCAGCTTGAATGTTTAACAGACCTTGGGAGAGAGACCCACACCTACTGGGATGGGGATATCCAGCTGAGAAGCAGGAAGAGGCCCCAAGAGTAGTCCTCAAGGATTTAAACGGAACCAGACTGGAGCTCCCTTTGGGGAGCGGGGATGAGGGGGAACTGGGGGGTGGGGAGGAAGATATTCTTGACAAGCCCATAGGACTAAGGAAAGAGATGTCATTGTAGAGACCCCAACACTTCTAAAAATTCCCTTCTTGGTCGGTTTCTGTTTGTAAAGCGGAGATTCTACTACATCAAAACATGTCCTACTTTGGACCTCACACTTTCAGTAGTGACCACCAATGAGCTCTAATTTACACAGGAGACAAAGGCTCAGAGAGGCAAAGCCACTTGCCTAAGTCTCACAGCCAAGACAAGGCAGGACACCAATACTGCTTTCTCTCCCTCAGTATGACCGTGAGTCCTATCTGACTATGTTTCCACTTTTAGGAACCAGAGAGGAAGTCCCAGGCGTGTGCCCCACCCAGGGCTTCTGTGGGTTGAGCTGTAGCAAATGTGTGACTCATGCTGTCTTCCTGTGCATGTGCCCAGTTTCTGTTTCCGTCCTTGTGAGATTCCAGGAAACAGGCAGTTGGACAGGCTCAGTCAGGGCTGGAAGATCCCCCACAGGCAGTGTCAATGGGTGCTGTATCCAAGGGCAGCCCATGGCCTGTCAGGGTCTGGTAGGGGATTCCAGCCAGCCCCTGCATCCCAGGAGCAAGCTGTTCCTGGAAGTCAATGAGGAAACACAACTAGGGTTGCCTTCAAACATCACAGACACACCAGTCTCCAGGGCTTCTGAGAGTTCTCACACTTAAAGAGGTTGCCCAGTGGTTAAAAGCACCAACTGCTCTTGCAGAGGACCAAGGTTCAGTTCCCAGCACCCACATGGCAGATCACAACCATCCCTAACTCTAATCCAGGGGGATTCAACTCCCTCTTCTGGCCTCTACAGGCATAGCACGCATAGGTGCTCTTACCTACATGCAGTCAAAATACTCATATCCATAAAATAAAAATAATAAAAAATTCTTGAGAAAAGCCAGCATAAAACACTTTTATTGCAATAATAAAATTTGAAACTCATATTGGGGGGGAGGAAGACAAAAACGTAATATTTCTCACAAATCACTACAAAGGACAGCAAGGGCGAGAAGGGACTGAGGGAGGAAACGTCAGGAAGCAGAGATCAGCAGAAAGCCAAGCATCAGAACCAGGAGATGCTGAAGCTGTAGTGACCAGCATCATTTTCTTTTTTTATTTATCTATTATTTTTATTTTATGTGTATGCGTGTATTGCCTGCATGTAGGTAAGTGCACCCATGTTGTGTAATGCCCGTGGAGGACAGAAGAGGCTGTCTGATCCCCTGGGACTGGAGTTACGGACAGTTGTTAGCTGCCATGTGGGTGCTGGGATTTGAACCCGGGTCTTCTGCAAGAACAACCAGTGGTTCTTAACCGCTGAGCCATCTCTCCAGTCCCCAGCATCGTTTTCTTACAGAACACTCAAGGATTTGTCATGATGACTGGGTATCCATTGTGTGGTAAGTCTACAAACAGCACTTTCAATTTAAACTTTCAATTAAAGTTCTTTAAATTTTGGAAGTGGAGCTTGGATAGTTATAAGAAAATTCATTAGAAAAACCTGAAAACCCATTAGAAAAACCATAGGCGGAAAAAAAATTAAGCCAGGTCACAAAGAAGGCTTCAGAGGTCCCTACTGACCCAGTGTCCAACATTGCAATGATGTGGGACCCTCTTTAAAAGGCAGAGGGTTTTGGGGGAGGCTGAGAGGAGAGGACAGAGGCAAAGGCTCCCCAGTTCAGTTTGGGCAGGGCTTTGAACTTAACAGAAGAACCTTCCTTATATTGGAGAATAATTCAGCCCTCAGGAGCATCTCAAATTTGCTATGGCTTTACAACACAACAGCAAGAATGTCTTAATACATAATGAATAAAATTTCATCCAATAAAATAAAACAAAAATTCTTGCAAAAGAGTTATGTTGGTTCTCAGGATGTGGTGATCCTGTGTCCTAGCAAGACACAGGATCACTTCTGAACTCTCATTACTTTGTGTCAGACACGCCAGGTCCTTGCACGCCTCCCCCTTGCCCACGAGGACAGCCACTGACCCTTCACTACCGAGGTGACAGTATTAGTTACTTTTCTGGTCACCTGGACAAAATACCTGACAGAAACAATTAAAAAGAGAAGAGCTTGTGATTTGAGGGGATTCCATTCCCAGTGCAGAGGCACCAGTGGGAGTGGCTCAGTCAGTGAAACAGGATCACCAGGTAGTTGGTCAATGGAACAGGCAGGAAAAAGAGATCTCAGGTGGCAACTGGAAGGAAGTATGAGCTCCAAGGCCCACCCCAGTGACCTGCTGCCACCAGTCATGCCACAGCTCCCAAAGGTTCCCAAACCATGCCATCATTTGGGGACCAAGTGTCAAGCACACAAGCCTGTGGAAGCATTTTACGTTCAAACCACAGCAGTGATCCACCATCATGGGCTTTGTTGTTGCTTACGGGTTTGATTACACTCTTTGTTTCTCTTTTTTGTTTTCTTTCTTTCTTTCTTTCTTTCTTTCTTTCTTTCTTTCTTTCTTTCTTTCTTGTATCTTTGGGACAGGGTCTCAGGTAACTCGGGCTGGCCTCAAACTAGAGCTCACTATGTAGCCAGGAATAACCTTGAAAAATCCTGGTTCTCCTGCCTCAACTTCCTGAGTGCTGGGATTATAGGCGTGCACCACCACACCTGGTTTATTTGAGCCCAGAGCTTCATTCTTACTAGGCAAACACTCTACCAGCTGAGCCACATCTCCACTCACATTAACAGTTTTTAAACTAAGACATCAAAATCATTCTCCAACAGAATCTCACTCAAAACCCCAACACAGAAGAAAGGAAGAAATAGGGATAAAATCCCATGGTCTGCCTCTCACATCTCCAAGCAGCCCCAGGGCCCTGGTACAGAGCCATGGCCCCACAGAGCCCACTTGGCAAACCACCACTCCAGTCACCTGGAGAAACAGACCCAAAAAGGAAAGTGCCTGGCCCAGAGTTCTGCAGGGAAGCAATGCCCAGCTGAGACCCCCCACCCAGCAAATATCCTAGCCCTGGACCAAGTTGCAATCTGGTTATGGGACTTTTCCTCACAACAGAAAAAGACATTTGTTTTGCTGGATAGGAGGTCGGTGGGTGGTTGGATGACTTAATAAGCTGCTCATTGAATGGGGGTGTAGTTGGTTGACTGATTTATTGATCTATTGAGTATTCAGGTACTTGGCTGGGCAGTTGGCTGGTTAAACAGTCAATACATTGATTGATTGGCTACCTGGTTGATTAAATAATCAGCTGGTATTTTGGCTGAGTACTTAAATGTCTAAGTGAGTGGGTGGGTGGGTGGTGGGGCAGGTGAGTGAACAGGTGGGAGAGTGGGTATGTGAGTGAGTGGGAAGCTAGAGAGCAAGCCTGTAGGTCAGTGGGTAGGTGAGTATGTGAGTGAGGAGGGTTGGTGAATGAGTGAATTGGTGAGTAGAGAGTGGGGAGTGGGTGGGCAAGTGGGTGGGTGAGTTGGCAGGTGGGTGGATGAATGAATGAATAGGTGGGTGAGTGACCAGGCTGGGGGAAGGAGTGGGTGTGTCCCTGGGCAAGTGAAAGGGTAGGTGATGGAGTAAGCTGGTGGGTGAGTGGATGGGTGGATTAGTGGATGGGTGGGTGGTTGCCTGTGGTAGGTTCTGGAGAGGGCTCCCAGACTTGAACTGGACACAAGCAGACAGCCAGAGTGGAGGGGGGAGTGGTTCACTCACTCAGAAAGCTGTTTCTGTGGTGTCACTAGAGCCTGTCCTGCAGCTCCTAGAGTGTGGATTGACAGATGAGCCAATGACTTTGAGCCTTCTACAGACTGATGTCCAATATACGGCAGAGCTGCTCCCTCTCCCAAGTCATCCTGTTTTCTCTTCTTCCACCCAATCAACCCTGCTTTCCCGTCCTTCACCATGGAGTGCGATGGGTGGCAGCTCAGTGTGTGCCTGTGTATGTGCATGTGTCTATGTGTAAGTGTGTCTTTGTGTGTCTGTGTGCATATGTGTCTGTGTGTGCCTGTATATATGAGTGTGTGCCTGCATGTGTATGTGTGTACATACCTGTGTGTATGTGTGTATCTCTGCATGTGTGTGTCTGTGTAGTCCTGTGTATCTGGGTGTGTATATGTGTGCCTGTGTGTATCTCTATGTTTATGTGCCTGTGTGTGCACGTGTGTTTCTCTGTGTTTTTATGTGTGTATATGTGTTTCATCTCTCTATGTGTCCATGTCTGTGTGTGTATGTGTGTGTGTGTATCTATGTGTCTGCAAATGTATGTCTCTGTGTGCATGCATGGCTGTGCACACACCATCCTTTAGCCTATGAAACTGTGAAGGAAGGAGTTACCTCTGCAGGAGGTGGAGGTGATGCTGCAGATTTTCTTACCCTCAGGGTGCCCTTAGCACTGAGCATTGTCCTAACCTCCACGTCAGAGGTGAGGGCCCTGATTCGAAGAGTGACAGGCAGGACTTCATGCTGGCAGGTGGAAAGGGACTCCAGCCTCTGTCCCCCAAGACCAAGCAACAGTTTCCCAATGTGAGACCACTAAGGTGTTGGATTACACTTGTGGGGGCAGTCCCCACTCTGCCTCCCCGAGCCCATAGCCTCATCTCCCTCCCTTCTGCATTCCAGACTCCAGCCAGTGGGTACCCTGACCACCCTCCACCAGGCCAGGCCAGGCGCCAGCTGCAGGAGCCTCAAGGAGCCCTGTCCCTGGAGCCTTGAACTCAATTCTGAGGCCATATCAATTGACACGAAGACTCCATCTGCGGTCACTCTGTACATCTGTTTGCAAGATTAATGACTGATACAACATTGTTTCTTCACCTTGGGACACTCAGAGAAACCGGAGAGCACCATGAGACAGCCCCATAAATATCCCTGCCATCTACCAAACCCTTTGTCATCAGATTGCAGGATCCTCATGTTTACCCATGCACCCTTGCAAGGCCCGAGAGACACACTGGGAGATGAGCCAGGTTTTGTAATGGAGAAGAATTTAAGGAGCCTCATGCTGCTGTCTCCATTCACCCTTCTCAGGTGCATAGAGAGTGAAGATGCTTCGGGGGACAGGGAGCACGAGCAGCTCCCCCTCATCAGATAACTTCCTCCTAGATTAGGGGCTGGGGAGATGACTCAGTAGGTAAAGTGCCTGCTGTGCAACAGTGAGGACCAGAGTTCAAATCCCCAGCACCCACAAACAGAGCTAGGCACAGGGGCATTTGTCTGTAACCCCAGGGTTGGGAAGGACCAGAAATGAGAGGACCCTGGGGGTTCACTGGCCAGCCAGTCTAGTGGGAACAGCAAGCTCCAGGCTCAGTAGAAACACTGTCTCAAAGAGTAAGGTGGTCAGCAATAGAGGAAGACACCTGACAACATATGGCCTCCACATGAGCACACATGGGAGAACCCATATGTGCATACACATGTGTATGTACCCAAAGCACCTAATAATGACAATGACACCCATCTAGTGAGCCTATATGAGCAGGGATGTGTACAATCTCTCTGACATCATTCCTGTGAGCATGGCTCAGCTCTGCTCCTTTGTGCAGATGAGAAGACTGAGGCCCTGGGATCACACACAATTAAGGAGCTGGGAATTACAGAGTTGGCACCCTCTACCACAGTGCACACAACGCAAACTCTGTAAACTTTGCACCCCCTTCCCTGAGAGGTTCATAAAGCAAAGCTAAGAGTGGGGAGCTGACTCTAGGGAGTCTCCAGGGCTAAACTCTGCAACTGCCCATCCAGGGTCTACTCCCCATTCCTGTATGAGCCCCAAATCTGCTGCCTAGGGACCGAGAGTTCAGGCCCTCTTCTGAGGCCTTGACCTCTTCCCTCTCCAGTGCTGATGGTGTGGACCTTCTGAGACTCTTTCACCTCTGCCGTGTTTTGTATGTTTTGTTTTTATGCTCTGCCAAGTAATAAAACTAATGATTTGAAAACTCTCGTGGGCATGATGGTTCAGGTTTGTAATCCCCACCACTCAGGAGGACACAAGTTCAAGGCTGGCATGGGTAACACAGTGAGCTCAAGCTCAGCCTGGGCAATTTAGTAACACCAGGCCTCAAAAAAGTTTTTGGTTTTGCTTTGTTTTTAAAGTTGGGGGGGGGGGGTTGGGGGGATGGCTCAGTGGCTAAGAGCACTGGCTGCTCTTGCAGAGGACCCAGGTTCGATCCCCAGAAACCACATGGCAGCTTATGACTGTCAGTAACTCCAGTTCCAGGGGATCTGGTGCCCTCTTCTGACCTCCACAGGCATTGCGCTTGCATGACAGACACACATACATACAGGCAAAACATATACACAAAATTAAAATAAACAGATTTTTTTAATTAAAAAAAAAGAAAGCTGGTGATGTAGTTCAGTGTAGAGCAGTTGCCTAGCATGTACAAGGCCCTAGGTTCAATCCTTAGCACCATTTAAAAAAGGAAAGAAAGAAAAAAGAAGAAAGGCAAGTTGTTCATTTATATTGGTCAGCCTTCCAGTACTATGACAAAATTCCTGAAATAATCAGTGTTAAAAGGTGGAAATTTTATTTTGATTCACAGTTTAGAAGGTCTCAGCCCACAGATGCTTGGCTCTACTGCTTGAGGCCTGTGATGAGGCAGCACATCATGGTAGGGACACAGAGCAGGCCTGTTCACCTCAGGGTAGCTCGAGAGCCAAAGACTAAGGGAAGGGGCTGGAGCCCCATGTCCCCTTCAAGGGCAGGCCCCACTGACCTCCTTCCTCATACTTGACCCCAGCTCCTGGACTTCCTGTTTCCCACAATACTGCATGCTAACAGTCACACCACAACAGTCACATCCAAGGTCAGGGAGATGGCTCAGTAACAGCACTCACAGTGAAAGCATGAGGACCTGAGCTCAGATCCCAGCACACATATGAAAAGGCAAGCATGGCCACATGCCCGTAACTCCAGCCCTGTGCAGAGTAAAGATGGGAGGATCACTGGGCCCTCTGGCTGGCCCTGCCAATAAGCAGCAAAGGCCAGGTTCAGTGAGACCCTGTTCCATGGGAATAACGCAGACAGTGATAGAGCAAGACCCCAATGTCCTCCTCTGGTCTCTGTGCTCATACACAGGGGTACACCCCTACTCCCATACACATATACATACACATACACATACACACACACACACACACACGCACGCATGCACAGATCCAAACCATAGCCCCCCTCTGTTCCCTAGACCTCCTTTCTGGCCAGAACTATGATCACCAGTTTCTCATGCACTTCTCCACGACAACCCACTTTGGAAAGTTCAGTGATGATGCAGAGGCACACCAGACCCACATCACCAAAACCACCAGAACACTGCCCAGGGAGTGCTTTGCAGGGCTCATGAAATGAGGAGCTTAACTCTTAACTGTACTAAACTTAAAAATAAATTGCCATTGTGTGTGTGTGTGTGTGTGTGTGTGTGAGAGAGAGAGAGAGAGAGAGCTTTGCAGGGCTCATGAGATGAGGAGCTTAACTCTTAACTGTACTAAACTTAAAAATAAATTGCCATTTTGTGTGTGTGTGTGTGTGTGTGTGTGTGTGAGAGAGAGAGAGAGAGAGAGAGAGAGAGAGAGAGAGAGAGAGCTGATGCATGCATGTGGAGTTCAGAGGACAACTTGCGGGACTTGATTCTCTCCTTCCATCTTATGGGTCCTAGGAATTTAACTCAGGCTTGGCAGCATATGCCTTTATCCCCTGAACCACTCACCAGCCCCCCTTCACTGAACTTTAATGAATACAATTCAAACAGCTGCATGAGACCAAAGTCACAAGTTAGAGATAAACAATACACAATATCTGTTGAGCAATGCCTGCATGGCTGGCCAAGTTCTAGACCTTTGCCATATTCCAACTCTATGTTCCCCTAAGAAGCCCATGAGTCTGGGTCCAGCTGTGTTATTCTTCCTCTGAGGACAACGGAGAGCAGTAAGGTTAAACCCTTGACAGGTTTCTAGGTCAGCAGGAACTCCAATCCCAGTCCAGACTGTCTGAGCCTAGAGCCTGGGCTCTCAGCTGTGGTACCCCTAAGGTCATTATGACCCTGGTGATCCTGTGAGAATGTAATAAACAGCACTGTGCCAGTCTGAGGAGGTGCTCCAAAGCTCACCCACCCCACCCTTCTAGCCAGCTCCGTCTCCTTCCTGCTCTCTGCTTAGGCACCTCTGGTTTCAACACTGAATCTCCCTCACTCATTCCACTCAGCCAAATCCCCCTCCCCCAGCACTCAGACATTGCTGAGGTTTGAATATGGGGAACATACAAAGCTTTTTTGCTTTGCTTTAGCCTGACTACCTAATGTTTCCACCAATGTATCTGAAAAGTGCCTTAGTGTATGTGCTGGATAGCTTTAGTGTCAACTTGACACACCTGGGTTGAGGGAGCCTCAATTGGGGAATTGCCTCCATAGGACTGGCCTGTGGCCATGTCCATGGGGCACCTTCTTGATTGTTGAGTGATGTGGGAGGGCCCAGCCCACTGTGGGTGTCGCCACCCCTGGGCAGCTGAGCCTGTATTGCATAAGAAAGCAGGCTGATCAAGGGCCAAGGGAAGAAGCCAGTAAGCAGCATTCCTCCTTGGCCTGTGCTCCAGCTCCTGCCTCCAGGTTCCTGCCCTGAGTTCCTACGCTGGGCTCCCTGATGAACTGCAACCTGGGAGATGTAAGCTGAGTAAACCCTTTCCTCCCCGAGTTGATATTGGTCAGAGTATTTTGTCACAGCAATGAAGAACAAACCAGAACAGTGTATGACTTTCTTTATTCTGTTACTATAAAAACAGCATCAAACTGTTACCATGATGGAAAGCTGAATTTGGGGTAACCTGAATCTGTTCCTGTTCCTGAGCCATTGGTCACTCATATTTGGCTCCAGAAATAAACTATGTCTTTTCCTCCTTTTGAGGTAATGTTGTGTTGGGGGTGGACTGAGCCAGAAGTGGCATTGTCATCCTTCAGTTCTAGAGTTTCCTCCTGGCTTCCAGGGTGGACCTGGGTTGCAGAATGGCAACAGGAAACAAGACAGCCAGGGAACTCTTACAGTGATCCAGAGGAAGGCAGGAGGGATTCCAGAAGACTTCTGGAGGACCTGAAGGAGGCTGAGAAAAAGAAAAGGGGTTGCTGGAGAGATGGCTCAGCAGTAAGAGCACTAGATGCCCCTACAGAGGACCTGGGTTCCAGTCCCAGAGCCCATACTGCAGCTAACAACTGTTCATAACTCCACTTCCAAGGGATCCAGTGCCCTCTTCTGGCCTCTGTGGGTGTTACATGCACAGATGCACTTACACACATGCAGGCAATATACTCATACACATAAAATAAAAATACATTTTTTAAAATTAAAAAATAATAGGATGTATTATTGGAAACAAGATCTTAAGTTTTCTCAGGGCTACAGGGCTGAGAATTTACACCTGCATTCCATCCTCGGGTGCCAGGAGGTGCTGTTGGGTGGTGTGGACCCTGATTGACTCCTCTCCACAGCCCCCTCTCCCTGGAAGCTAGGAGACTTCACTCCACCAGAGTTGGGGTATTGGGGTGTGTGGGGAGAACCGAAAGAGAAGCAGTGGGTGGGGAAGGTAGGTGCATGGGGTGGAGTGAGGGGGAAGTCAGAGAGGAGTCGGGTCAGGTCACAGATGTGCGACACATACAGTTGCACGAGGCATCACCACAGACCTTTCAGCTTCATACAGCACAACAATGCATGCTCACATTTGTACCTTTCTGGGACCAGGAGTCCAGTGAGGCTCATCATTGGGTCTTTGTGCTTCAAGGTCTCCTGAGGCTACAATGAAGTTGTCAACTAGGGTGAGGCCTCATCTGAAGAATCAGTCTCAGTAAGAATTGCTCCTAAGTTCATTCAACTTGTTGAATTCAGTACCTTGGGACTGTCAGACTGGTGTCTTGGTTTCTTGTTGATTGAACAAAGATCTCCTTCCCCAGCAGGGCCCTCCATCTAGGCATATAGCCATAGAGAGGGTCTACTGGCAAGATCTGCTTCCCACCTCCATCTTATGTAGCATCACCACAGAACCAACATAGCATCGCCTTATTCAGAAGCAACTCATTGGGAGAGGGTGACAGAGATGTGGATGCCAGAAGTTGGGGAGTCACTGGGGGCTGCATTGCTCCCCACCTAAGGACTGTACTAGAGGAAAATAGAACACTCTCGTGCACATCCTCACAATGCTTGAGTAAGAATGAGGCAGGAGTGGGCTTCCTTTCCTTCATCCTGCTAACCAGAATGCACAAGTACTTCCTTTAACCATCAGCCTACTCAGTACCCCACAGAACATCATCACCTCATTCTTCACTGTCAGAAGGATTTCCCCAAGGCCACCTGACCTGTTAGGATGGGCCTTGAGCATGTAGGTTCCAGTCTGGACTTCTTTATCTTGTAGCTAACTGTTCCCTTTGGACCACTGAGGTCTGTAAATGCCATCTGCCACAGGCAGCCTGCCTAACCCAGGGAGGCAAGTGTCCTGGCCTGAGCTCTGAGGACTTCCTCCCTGCCAAGGAGGGAGGGCATCCCTTGGCTTGGCATTCTACCCACCATTTTCCACCTCAGTGGGTTTTGATGTGGTAGAAAGAAATACCTCGGCACCTCACCACCCTGGGGAAAGAAAAAACTCTATGTAATTCAGGAAGGAAATAAGCGAGTGGAGCCACACAAGTCAGGAGTCCAAGTGACTGGGACACAGAGCCTTGGAGAAGGCAAAGAAGAAGCAGTGTGGTCCCTGGACCATGCCTTGGGTACTCGTGAGGAAGAACCATCTGAGAAGGGGCCTGCCTACTTGCTGTACTCCAGGTCTAGGCCTAGAGGCTGTCCTGTCTGTGCCTTTCCCTGACCTGGCTCCACTCTACACCTCTGGAGCAGACCTGCTCTTACCGTTGCATCTCTCCAGTGCCTGGGTCACAGGGGTACTGTCTGACCTCTGTGGAAAGGAAGCTCAGGCAGAAGATTCGAGTGTGGAGAAAAGGCAGGAGCCAGGGCACTGATCCTGTTCCTGATCTGACTTGACCAATTTTGCAGTGCACCTTGCACTGCGGCAACATAGAAATGGGGGTACAAGGAATGGACATTTCTTTCTCAAGGTTCTGGGGGGCTGAGAAATACAAGGTCAAGGTGCCAATATATGGTGAGGACTTTGCTCTCCTGCTGCATCATGACATGCCACACAGCAAAGAAGTGGGGAGAGAGGAGAGGGAGAGAGAATCAAGTGGGACAGTCCATTCGACCTCCCAAGGGTGAGTTTTTCACAAAAGAACGAGTAAGTCCCTTCCTGAATGACCACGGACTTACTCGCCACTTGATCTTAACCAGAGTTTTAGGGGGAAAGCCCTGGCTCCAGAGCCCCCAAAGACAGAGACACCTCTCTCAATATGCCAGTTAAAGAGACCAGCTATGGTGAAAAGCAGAGAAAGGGATTTTAATCAACAAACGCATTGAGAGGAGGAATGGATAAACGGTACTGGCATGAGAGGAAGGTTTAAACAGAGGAAGACTCAGGGAGGGCAAGAGACCTGGTCGAGGTGGAGGCTGGTTAGTCACTGGCTTGATTCTGGTTCTGTAAGGGGTCCAAGAAGTTCTTCCTGTTTGAGGGAACAAGCCGTTCTCAGGAGACAGCAGCTTCTGCTCCATCAGGAAGGGGAGCTGTACCATCCTGGATAACTGTCCTCTTCTGAGGGCTATCTATCCTGTGAGGCTCTGCTGTCCCTGAAACACATGTTGCAGTAGGTTCAGAGTAATGACAGGAGACCTTCGGCACTTTTGGAGGGTCTGGGACAGGACATTGTAAAAGCCAACAATGGGATGACTCAGTCACTCTTATCTCCGTGCCTTCACCTTGAAGGGGAACAAGAATGGTTAGGTACTGGGATCTCTAGATAGCCCCGCTCACTTAGCATTCAACATGCAGAGATGAGCAGATGACCCACAATAGAGGAGACAGAGGGAAAATGAAGGTGGAGATGTCAAAAGTTCATTCTGCCCTTGGGGGCCCCAGTGAGGACTCAATGCTTTTCAGCAAAAGCAGCTTCTAAATGCCTGTTGTGTGGTCTCTCCCTCAGACCTCCTTTTAGCACGCAATGTCTCAACAATGCCATCTGCCACGAGGGGGCACAGCCAAGGCCCCACTAGAGTCACTTGGTGCTGTACTGCTTGGCTTAACCTCCAAAACTGTAAGCTAAATCCCTCTTTTCTTTTTTCTTTTTTTTCTTTTTTTTTTTTTGACTTTTGACATTTTAATTTTCAGTTGCTTAGACAATTTAGGTCTTGACATAACTGTATGTTGTAAAGACAAGCTTCCCCTATCTCCTGCACTTTTCTTATACAGTAACCCAATATGATACCATAGTTACCAAATAGAAAGTAAGATGATTATTTTGTATGAAACCAGTAAAGGGTAAAGAAAGGACAATTAGAAAGAAAGACTTCAGAGCCTGTTATTCCAAGAAGAGCATTTTCGTTACTATCAGTGGTTATCAGGAAAATGGAAGGCAGATCTCTTCAAGTTGCTGCTCATGGTTTACCCGGTTGAGAAAAGTAAGGAGCTGCTTCTCCACTCCACTATAAGATGATGCAGGTCTTTTTATCCTTGAAAGGGGTTTCCGAGGTTGAGATGCCAATCAGCAGAGGGTCACTCCTGGCATGTTCCTCACAATAGGATATGAGGTCCACAGATGTTTTTGACACCTTTTATTCTTTGGATGGAGGCTTCCAGTCTTAACTGCTGCACTGTTCTCCTAGCCTGGGCAATGTTGTTGGTACTTGCTGTTTTGCTGGACATCTTCAATGATTATTTTTCCCTGAAATCAGTAAGGCTTTGTGTGATCCAGTGTTTTCAGGTTTTAAGTGGCAGAGTGAATCAAGAAGGACCACTGGAGATACTGGAGGTCCATTCCAACACCCTTCCCATATGAACCCACCAGCTGTGCCGCCACCCTGAAGTTGGTCCCAGCCCCTGAGCCTGCCGACCTCTTGCCCAGCTCCCCAGCTCCTCCCTGTGCACATCCTTTTTTCTTTTCTCTTTTTTTAAAAATTTTATTTCATTTTTAATTCATATGTATGGATGTTTTGCCTACATGTATGTAAGTGCACCTGTGCATGCAGTGCCCTCAGAGGCCAGAAAAGGGTGTCAGATTCCCTGGAACTGGAGTTATAGATGGGTATTGGCTACTATGTGGGTGCTGGGAACTGAACTTGGGTCCTCTGTAAGAGCAGCTAGTGCTCTTAACCACTGAGCCATCTCTCCAGGCCCTCTCTTTTCTGTATAAAGTGTTCAGGCTCAGGGATTTTGTTACAGCTGTGGAAAGCACACTAATACTATCTTAATGAGTGAGCTACCACTGTGAGTAAAAAGTACTCAATTCTACCAGGGTCCAGAATCAACCTACTCAATAAACAGGAAACTGTGTCTTTTAGCCACTAAAGTTCACCCTGTGAAGATGAGGAATGTCCCTGAATGTTAACTCTTTCATACATCCACATTGACCAGTACATATATGGAAAAATATGCAACAGCATTGGTCATGCAGATACAAAGCACAGCAGGACAACCTCGATGCTACAGAGCGGAAATAGAATGTTGGTGGGGTGGGGCAGCTGGACTGGCTCTGCACCCTGGAGGGAAGAAACAAGGGGTCATGGCTTGGGGGAAGACCTCTCTGTTTCTTATAAAACTGGCCAAACACCTACCTAAGATGCAGCCATCTCTCCTAGATATTTACCCACGAGAAATAAAAATTCACATTATACAAAGAGCAGTCTACAAGTGACAAGTCATCTGTGGCAGACAAAGATTGAAAATATAATCACAGCACTTGGGAGATGGTGACAGGAGGATCAGGGATCCAAGGTCATCCTCCATTGCATAGAGAGCTCAAGGTCAGCCTGGACTATGTGACACCTGCCTCAAAAAGTGATATAGAGATTTAAAATAGAGTATAATCATAATAGTTTATGTTCAGAGATGTTCATCACAGCTGAAAACATTGTACATGGTCTAGCTGGATAATAAAAGAGAATTAATTGAATAAGCTAGAATTTAGTACAGCCATTATAATTATTTTAGAATTAGAATATTAGAATATGCTTGTGATGTATTATTAAATGAGTTAAATTCTAGGAGTACATGAGCCATTATTCTTTTTAAAATTATAAATAAGTCCAGGTATGGTAGCTCAAACCTGCACTCTCAGCACTCAGGAAGACTGCTGGGAGTTACAGTCCAGCCTGAACTACACAATGAGCTTCAGACCAGCCTGGACTAGTGTGTGAAACTCTGTCTGAAAAAAAAATCACAAAGGAAACAAAAATTATAAATGTACTTATCAAAAAATTAAAATGTCAGAGACCATTTTTAAAAAATCAAGAACATTCTGGGTGTCCATCAAAAGGAGAGTGGTCAATACTGCAGTACTAGACATCACTCAAAATGAACAAATCCTTGACACACACAACAACATGAATATTACTTTTAAAAAAGGTCAGCAAAAGAAGCCAGGCACACACTGTATGACTGCATGTATAGGAAACTCCAGAGCCGATGAACTGGTCTATGGTGCTGATGGCTAGGGCTGGAGTCGTGTAGAAGCAGCACTAGCAGTAAAGGGTATGAGGTGATCTTCTGGGGTGAACATGTTCTGTGCCTTGATCCGAGTGACCCACACTACACTCACAAAGGCAAACATTTGGCACATATTTAAGACCCTGTGCCTTTTATGTCAAGTATACCTTAAATTTTAGGGATCAAATGTTATAGAGAGGAAATAAACACCTCTGTTCTTAGAAGTCTTCCCTCAAATGTCCACATGATGCCTGGGGACACTGCCATCATGTAACTGGGACAGAAGGCAAGGGCCGGGCTGGGTTGATCTTGAACAGTCAGTGCGGTGAGTCATGATGAAAAATTTTCTTCATGGCCTCCAAATTTCTTGCTGACTAGTCCATCAATCTGTCAGGACAGCTGTCAAGGTGAGAGAGGTGAAAGACGCACTGAAACAACCTTAGAACAGCACTCACCATCACCTGCAGGCCCTGACATGAAGCTAATGTTTTAGGCATTTCTCGGCTCTGCAATGTACTTCCATGGTTCTTGAGACTTGGAGAGTCGGTGAGGCACAGCCATCAGCCAGGATGGGATGGGGTACCATACCCTGGTATCTGGGTCAGAAGGGAGAAAGGGGACCCAAGCCTGGGTACCCTTCAATAGAGAAGTGAAACGGCAAAGTGGTACAGTGGTAAGGCACAGGCTTAAGACTGCAGGGCCAGTCACTTCTTGATTGTGTCCTCCGGCAAGTCATTTGGTTCTCTGTGCCTCAGTTTCCCTGACTATAAGTGCATGTGTGCCTAACACTCAGTACTCACTCTCATTAACCTCTTAAAACTCAAGCAATCCTCGAATGCACTTATGGCACCGCCGCATTGCACAGATGAAGCAACTGAGGCCCAGCTCATCCACATGAATCAGAGCACTCTTTGTACCATTAGAATGATATAGAACTTAATAATGTCCAGGTATACCACCTGGTATACAGCAGGTGCTGAATAAACAAGGCCAATGCTATTGTCACTGCTGGAGTTTCCTCCAGGGTCACTGTTTCAGTTGACAACAACCATGAGCACATGAGATTGCTGGGCATTGTATAACTGTAGATGGGGACGCTGAGACACAGCACAGTTTAAATGACTTGCCCAGGGTCATGTACATTTACACTAAAAATCCTATTATGTCCTCAAGTCCATTTCATCTCACTTTATGGAGCTATTCAAACCAAGACCCAAGTTTTGGGAGTTAGGATTTATGGTTTGAGGATAGTTTTGTGTTGTGTTGTGTTTGTTGTGTTGTTTGGGAAAGAGTTTTGCTGTGTAGACCACGACTGGTCTCAAACTTGCAGTGATCCTGTGGTCATGTCTGCGAGACATGACTTGGCCTCCAAATTTCTTGCTAGTTGATGCAGGAAGGCCTAGTCCATTGTGGGTGGTACCGTCCCTAGGCAGGTAGGCCTGGGCTGTATAATAAAGGTAGCTGAGAAAGCCAGGGAAACAAGCCAGTAAGCAGCATTCCTCCATGGTCTCTAACTCAGTTCCTGCCTCCAGGTCCCTGCCCTGCTTGAGTTCCTGCCCTGACTTCCCTCTGTAAGAACTGTGATCAGGACATGCAAGCCAAATAAACCATTTCCTCCTCAAGTTGCTTTTGGTCCGTGTTTTATGACAGTAACAGAGAAGCAAACTAAAACAGAAGGTTTGACAGTTCCTAGAGATACTGCCCATCAAGGCTGAGGAGGTTTGACGGCAGGACCGAGAGGCAGCTGGTCACACTGTGTCCACAGTCAGGAAGCAGAGAGATGAGTGCTGGGGCTCTGGTTAGCTCGCTCTCTTCTTTTTATGCAGGCTGGGGCCCCAGGGCATGGAATGGTACTGTCTGCCTTTAGGGTAGGTCTTCTCACTTCTATTAACCTAATCTAGATGGTCCTTCACAGACATGCCCAGAGGCTTGTTTCTTAGATGCTAGGTCCTTAGATACTTGGTCAATCACAATTAGGGACCTAGCTTCTAGCATGTGAGTAAATAAAAGCACTCCAAGGGGTGTTGCAGTTGTCAGGGAATGCCAAGAAATTCCTCATCCTGACTCTTCTGTCTAACAGACAGTTCCAGTGAGGAGGGAAAGAAAGCCAGTTCTGATCAGTTCTCAAACTTGAACAAACATCAGAATTACTTGAAAGACTCCATAAGACTCTTAATTGCCAGCACTGCCTCCAAGGTTTTTCTTATTCAGTGAGTCTGGAGCAGAACTTAAGAGTATGCATTTCCCACGAGTATGCATTTCCCACAAGTTCTTGGGCAATTCTGATGCTGTTGCTCTGTGCAACATACTTTAAGAACATCAAGTCCAGGGGCCAGAGAGATGGCACAGTAGTTAAGAGCAGAGGCTGCTCTTGCAGAGAACCCAGGTTCAGTTCCCACCATGGGAAGCTAACAACCAACTATAACTCCAGCTCCAGGGCATCCGACACCCTCTTTTGGCCTCTGTGGGCACTGTATGCATGTAATGCCTGTTTTACAGGCCAAACAGTCATACACATACAATTCTTTAAAAAAATTTTTAAAAAGCAAACCCAGAGGGAAAAGGGGGAAATGGAGTTGAAGCCAGAGTTCTTCCATTTCTGTGTGATCTTGAGCAAGCTATGTGCTTTCTCTGAGATCCAGGCTCCTCATCTTAAAATGGGGCAAACACTATCTAGATCATAGAGTTGTAAGATCAGAGGTGATAGATAAAGCTCTGTAGGTGATAGTTCCCTGGAGATGCGTGCAAGCAAGGCTTTGAGTGAAGATGCCAGCAGCATCACATCCACATGGGGTCTGTCTCTGATAGATGGAGAAGCTGATGCATTCATTAGGTATAGTTCCCTGGAGTCAGCACTGAACCCTGGGCCTGGGGAGCTCACAGGCAAGGTTTAGAGATACAGAAAGCAGAAATGCCTAGATGTGCCTGTGCACACAAAACCATACTGACCTAAAGATTCAATTATCTCTCTACCAGACAAGCTGTCTCACTCATTTTCTCTCTAACTGTGCTGTGAATAAGGAATCAGATGCCTCCATTGAAGGGTCACCCTGTTAACTAGATTCAGCTGGCAAAATTCCATAGTCCTGGGCTGGGCATGGTGGCACACACCTTTAATCCCAGCACTTGGGAGGCAGAGGCAGGCAGATCTCTGTGAGTTTAAGGCCAGCCTGGTCTACATAGTGAGTTCCAAGATAGCTAGGGCCACAAGGAAACCCTGTCTCAAAAAGACCAAAAACTAAGTTTTTTTCATGGTCCTGGGAAAGAATGTGGTAGATGGAGAGCAGGTGTGCAACTGGTGCAATATGTTGTGGGCAAATTCTAAGCCTTGACTCCCTTTCTATATGAAGAACAAGGATTTAGACCATCTGACTCCTTTAAATCTCCAAGTTATGGTGTTGTATAGTTCTTTACACAACAGCAGCAGAGGGGTAGGAAACAGAGACCCAAATGAGATGGACAAAGTCTGGGGTTTGAATGTGGAGGGGGGTGTATGCGCTTCAGCACCATAGACAGCTCCAAGTCACTTCATGTTCTCCAGGATTGCCTGCATGAACCTGGGTGAGCACAGACATACTTACAAGCCACATTGCTGTAGCTCAAGTTAGTATGCCTCTGATGCCTAGGACCAGATAACAGGGTGATGGGATGTCCTTTGTACAGTGTTTAGAAGCACCACTGTAAATGGTTCCCCACCTCAAATCTTGACAGTCCAAAATAGTCAGATGTCCCCAAGAGGTAAGGACAAAAATCATTTCCATTTAAAATTCACTGGTTATATGAACCACTCTCTTGGAGTTACACAGGGTTCCCTTGAGATCACTCACATGATCCCAGTCCTGAAACTCTCCTAGATTTTAAGACATTAGGGATAGTTTTTTATTCTGTGGTAAGAAACAGTAAACGAGTTAAACATATATAAGCAAAATATTTACAGTCTACAGTAAGTGTTATTTTACAAAATCAAACAGGTTCTGGGCATATCGGCACATGCCTGTGATCCCAGCACTCAAGAGGCCAAGGCAGGCAGTCTGAACTACATAGTGAGACCTCTCACTCATAGACAAACACAGGGGAATATAGGAAAGGATAAAAGGGGGACTGAAGAGATATAGGCAGTTAAGAGCACTTGCTTCTCTCCCAGAGGACCTCAGTTCGGTTCCCAGCATCAATGTTGAGGAACTCACGATTGCCTGCGACTCCAGCTCCAGGGAGTCTGATGCCCTCTTCTGGCCTCCATGAGCACTGCACTCATGTGGCATATAATCACACAAAAAATAAATAAATAACAAATAGATAAATTTTTAAAAGGACTACATGAGAACACTATGTGCCACCAGAGGAGGTGGCCATGAAGGATGAGGCTACTCCTAGGAAACTGAACAAAACCCTGAGAAAGCCCCAAGTCCCTGGTATAGAGATAATACATTGGAGCAACGGCAAAGAAGTCAGTGTGGCACCCAGCAGTGAGAGACACCCAGCAGGAGAGGAGGCAGGAGAAAGGGGCAAGGTCTGATGATGCAGGGTCTTGGCAAACCAGGTGAATTTTCTGTGAAATCCTTGGCAGAATTTTCTCATGGTGGTGGAAGCTCCCTTGTGTGTCCTCAAGCCTCACAGCAAAGCTGTAAACTCCTCTGCTGTGGACATGACCAGAACTGCAGCTCAACCCCACATCTCCAGCTGCAGGTGAGGTCAGCGGCCATCAGGGTGGTCAGAACACTCAGAGGCAGTGTGAGCAGCTTGGGAAAGGGTTCCTATGTTTCTAACCCAAGGTCAGGACCAAAGACTTGCAGCATATTTTATAGAATCCAGGGAACAAGGTTTGACCTTTGGTAAGTGTTTCTTGCCCGGCATCCTACAGTGTTACTAAGCTTTTGAGCCTTGTGACTTTATAAGATGACAAAGTGGGGAGCAAAGGGAAAACAGCAATTTCCTGAGGATTTGTGATCATGTAATTTAGTTTCTCTGCCTGCATTGTTGTCACTTCTCTCTCGGCCCAAGCGTCCTTCAGCAGTCAATGACTTCAACATCTGAGAAACTTGCCCTGGCCCTCCCAAGGGGAAGCTCAGAGCATCTCCATCATTACTGTTTAGTGTATGCAGCACTGGGGGGCAGAGGGCTCTTCTGAAGAACCCTCGTTGTGCAAAGCAATCCCAGCCACTCCAAAAAGCACATCTTTATCTCTGCTTGAAAAAAAGACTGTATCTACAGGGGAAACCAATGGCTTGAAACCAATGAACTACAAAAAGGGAATGGAAATTACATTCTGGGAACAGAAATTATAATCAAAGCACAGAGGTCTGGAGCTAACCAGAGCCAAGTTCAAATCACAGACCCTCTGCTTATAATCTGTGGGGCCCTAGGTCATTGATCTTACCTCCCAGCTCTTCATTTGTAAAATGGAAATACAGCAAACACTGATTTCCAGGTTGCAGGGGGCAGGGAACTATAGGAGACTCTGACAGAACACACGCATCACAAGAGCAGGTCCTGCAATCCTGTTATCATGAGAACCATGCGGCTCACTTACAGAAATAGCAGTTCATGATTGCACAAGTGAGTGCATGCATGAGTAAATGATAAGCCACAGGACAGAGGAGGCAGACAGTGAGCAAAGCTGTCACCTGGGATAATATGAAGCGATTGCTGGGTGACCTAGACTTTCGGGCAATGTTGAGGACAGCACCTGCTCCTGTTGCTCATGGTAACATGCAAGAGGCAAAAGATGTGCTAAAGGGATGAATGAAGCAAAAAAGAAACCTGGACTTGCTGGCTTTGAAAACTGGGTTCCTCTGGGCTAGAGAGAAGGCTCAGTGGTTAAGAGCCCTGGCTACTCTTGCAAAGGACCCCAGTTTGATTCCCAGCACCCACATGGCAGCTAACAACTACCCATAACTCCAATTCCAGGGGATTCGATGACCTCTCCAGACTTCTGTAGGTATTGCACAACACAGGTGCACCTACCTACATGCAAGCAATCCACTTATACACATAAAAATAAAAATAATATTTTTAAAACACTGGGTGCCTCTAAATGGTTTATGATGCAAAGAGTAAGAAATAGACTCTGAAAAATATCAAATTCAAGGCATCGTCGGGAAAAAGGGCATAAAGATGAAGCGAGAGTGTCTAACACTCTTCACTCATGACTCATGAAGACCCAGGATGGAGCTTCAACACTGTAGTGATCACTGTAGTGATCACTGTAGTGATCAAACCATGCAGCATTCATAACTGTAGTGGTGCCTCAGTAAATGTAGTGGTGCCTCCTGCTGCTCTGGGGTTCTCTGCAAACACCCTAGATGCCAACAAGATTCCTGTGTGTGGCTTTCTTCTAAAGGAATGGGCCCCACCAACAAAAGACCCACAGACATTTTAAGACAAATGTGTTGGCAGAAACACAGCCAGCCTGAGCTGAAGGAGAAAGAAATTACACAGATGGGGAAGCCGCTCTTACTACTTAGTGGTGCATACCTGGAGTCCCAGTACCGAGAGACTGAGGCAGGAGGATCAAAAGATTGAGGCCAACCTGAGCTACATAGTAAGATTCTGATAGAAAAGAAAGGAGGATGATAAGAAGCAGAGGAGGAGGAGGAGAAGAAGGAGGGGGAGAAAGAGGAGAAGGAAGAGGAGGAGGAGGAGAAAGAGGAGGAAGACAAAGCTGAAGAGGAGGAGAAAGAAGAGAAGGAGGGGAAGAGGAAGAGGAAGAAGAGGATGAGAAGCATTTGCCTCAAATTTCTTATTTTAAGATGGCATCTCATGTAGCACAGGCTGGCTTTGAACTCACTGTGGAACCCAGGATGACCTTGAATTTTTGATCCTCTTTTCTCCATCTCCTGAATGCTAGGTTGATAAGTGTATGTCACTTAGGTTGATAAGTTTATGCAGTGCTGGGGATTGAACCCAGGGTTTTGTGACTTCTGGGAAAGTATCAATTGAGCCACACACCCAACTATGGCTAAAAGTTTTAAATCAAGAAAATTAATCTTTTTCACCTAGAATCTTGAATTAGGAGAGTCACTGGTGGGGATCTGGGTTGGGAAGGATGGATGTCCTGATCTGACCCTCCCACTGTTAACCCATGAGGTGCTAAAACCACATGTGGCTGAAGGATCTTAGTAGTCAGGCCTGGTTCATCTGAGCCCTGATTACCCTGTGTATGGTGTTAGTCAAAGACAGAAACAGTACCCCAAATTATTACTGAGATAGAAAGATGCTTTGCAAAGACTTCTGGGAAGAGTCAAGCTGTCTACCTGACTGGTTACCACAAAGATGCTCAAACACAGCAGAAGGGTGGGAGGTTGAGATGGCTTCCTAGTGGAAGTGGCCTGTGTTGAGTCGTGATAAACTAGGCAAATAGGACAGAGAGAAAGCATTCTGAGAGATGGGGACAAGTGTAAGCAATGACTGGGCAGAGCCAGAGAGCATAGAACATTTTCTGGGAAGAAGATGGGAATGGAAGAGGGTTACATAGGACAGGCAGAGGGTGAGCAAGGCTAGAGCAGGCCAGGGTCTGGTTATAAAGGGCCTCCCAGGTCATGCAGGTGAATTGTGACCTTAGTCTGAGGACCATGGTCAGGTTTGTTCTGGAGAAAAACACTCTAACACCTGGGGGAATGACTGGGGGAGTCTCATGTAGTCTAATTTCATCTTGAGCAATCTTCAGGGCTAGAGAGATGGCTTAGTGTTTAAAAGCCCCTACTGTTCTCACAAAGAACCCAAGTTCAGTTCCCAGCACTCATATTGGGTGGCTAACAGCCACCTGTAACTCTAACTGCAGAGTATCCAATGCACTCTTCTGGCCTCCCCACGGACTACACTCACATGCACAAACCCACACACAGACAAGCACGTAACACATAATTAATTTTTTAAACTATATTCAAGAAGTCTTCAAGACTCTAGCTGGTGAGGACCAGAGACTTATTTGAGGACACACTTGAGGTAAAGAATCTACAGAGCCAATTTGCTTGCCCCGAGGTCCTCCTGGACCCATCACAAAGAGTAGACCCGGAGGCAAAGTGTTGGATGCAGTCATTTATTCAGAAGTTGATTCTAAGAAACCATCAGGGAAGCATGAGTTGAAGGAAGGAAGAGACAGTTAGGGCCCCAAGGAGCAGGTCACCACATGGGCATCTGGGGCTCAGCCCCTAGAAGCTGCCGGGAGATAGCAGAACATGTTTGAAGTTACCTCGCTGCAAAGTCAGCTGCAGATGGCACTCAGAACAGAAAGACTTTGGCTGACGGTGGGAGGCTGTGGGTAGGACATCAATATCATGTGCTATAGGACACATGAATACATCTCCATGAGAAGAAAGGAGGAAGAGGAGGGAGAGAGGAAAGCAAGGAGAGAAAAGGATGCAAGGAGCGGGGAAGAGGGAAAGAAATGTTTCCTGAGGATTGGAGAGATGGCTCAGCAGTTAAGAGCACTGGTTGAGCTTGCAGAGGACCTGGGTTCTATTCCCAGCACCAACATGGCAGCTAACAATGTCTGTAACTCTAGTTCCAGGGGATCTGATGCCCTCTCCTGACTTCCACAGGCATTGCACAACATGGGTGTACTTACATGCATACATGCTATACACTCATATACATAAAATAAAATAAAAATAAATAAAATATTTTTAAAATAGTTGTTTCCTGAGCATTTGCTACTTACCAGGCACTTAAGCAAGAGCTGTGTGTGTGTATGTGTGTATGTGTGTGTGTGTGTGTTGTATGCATGTGAACTTGCACATATGTGTGCATGTAGAGGGCAGAGAGTAATATTAGGATGCCTTCCTGGATTGCTTCTCTGCCTTTTTCCCCTATTTTTCTTTTTCTTCCTTCCTTCCTTCCTTCCTTCCTTTTCTTTTACAATCAGATCTCTCACTGAACCCAGAGCTTACCATTTCAACCAGTCTGGATGGTCTGCAAGCCTCTGAGATCCACTTTTTTTCCTTAGGGCTGGGGTTACAGACACACACCACCACGTCTAGCTGTCTGTGGGTGCTAGAGATCTGAACTCAGATCCTCATGCTTGAGTAAAAAGCACTTTTATCCACAGAGCCATATCCCCAGGCCCTGCAGGTAAGAGTCTGCATGTCTCTTACTTAAATTTCACCCTACTGTGAGGAAGAGTTGATGGTCCTGTTTTCCGGGTAAGAAATGGAGTTATAATTCAGGTTTCATCACTCCAAATTCTGCTGGATTTGTCCTTTGGGTTTGGTACGTCTAGCAAATCAAGTGTGAAGCTGTGGTTCCCTGATCCTGTGGCTCTTGGCAGGTGGCAACAGGTGTGTTCTGCCATGTCTGTCAACACTGCAGGAATCATTTACACTGAAGTTTTTGCTATCTGAAATCAGCTGGCTAAGCGGGGTTCTAAGTGAGACCTATCTGAAGGGTTGACTCTGGATGCCTGCAAGTCAGGTCCAATAACACACTCTGGGACCCATGGCCCAGGGCTAGAATCTGTCCTTGTAACCCATCATGCCCCTGCAGAATGTGCAAATCCTCTCAGATGGGCCTTGGAAGTCTCCCAGCAGGGCCCCGCCTTCTGCCCACAGCCCTACCACCTCTCAGGGCAATTTCTAAGAGTTTGGACGATGGAGATGATGATGATAGTGATGATGATCATGATGATGAACATGATAGTAGTGGTAAAAGAGGAAGACACCACAGTGGAATTCCTGAGGAACTAAAGGACACTGGTCATGTGCTTAGAGGGCTTCCCAGAAGAATGGTGGTTGGTTATAGAAATTGTGCCAGGAGCCCTTCCCAATCCTCCTCTTCTACCATTCCTATCATGTCTATCATCACCACCATAACCATTAGTATAACCACCTCTACCATCATTATCACCACTGCCACCACCATTATCACCATCACTTCTATCATCATCACCATCATTACCACCACTATCAACATCATCACCTCCATCATTGTCACCATCATCAGCACTACCATCATCACCACCATCAGCACCACCACCATCATCACCATCATCTCTATCACCACCATCATCACCACCCCTACCATCATCACCATCATCACCATTACCACCAACAGCACTAACATCATCATCATTACCATCATCATCATCATCACCACCACCATCATCGTTACCATCATCATTTCTGCAGTCCTGGTCATTGTGATGACCTTCCACATCCTGCTGTGGACTAACACTCTTTATTTACTGAAAATGAGACTGAGGATCAGACAGGTTTGAAAGAACATACCCAAAGTTGCAACTGAAAAGTTCAGACGAGGCCTGGCTGGTGGTAAAAACCTCTCCCTCTACATTCGGGCACTTTTACCTGTCCTCTGCATTCTCATTCAAAAATTCAATCTGCTGAGCACCTGTGTATTGGTTACTTTACTTGTATTATTTCCAATCATCTGAAGAACCCCAAGAAGCATCCCAGAAAAATGAGACTTAGAAGGGTGAAGGGAGCTGCCCAAAGCCACACAACTGGAAAGTACCAGAAGTCCAGGAAAGCCTGGGTCTAACTGGCTTTAAAGCCTGACCTAAGTCAACCACACTCTACAGTCTGTCTGTCATCCATCCATCCATCCATTCATCAATTATAGCCAGGTATTCATTTCTATATGTCACCTCTCTGATAGCCTCCTGGCTGGGGAGGGAGATAAATGCCACAAAGCTCACACTGGAGGCTGGGGAGGCGCATGCTGCAAGAGATCAGAGACAGAGCTTTGAGGAAGAAGACCACTCCCTGCTGGAAAAATCAGAGCATGCTTCCAGGAGGAGGTGTCTAGGCTGGACCCTGAAGAAAGAAGAAGGATTTCCCACAGTGAGCGAAGCCTTCTAGACAAAGCAGCCAGCACAAGGAAAGCCCTGGAGTAGAAAGAAGAGTAGAGGGCTGGCACAAAAAAAGGACTGGACTGGCTTAGCTGGAGAAGAGGGACAAGAAAAGAATAAGAAAGTGGGCCGCCTGCAGGGCTGGGGACAGATGGTGCAGGGTCTGGTGCCAGGCCCAGGGAGTCTGGGCAACCTCTCATTAGCAGAGAGTGGGTGTTGGGAGTTGTGGGGATGGAAGCTGCCGAGCTCCTGGGACTTCGGGCTGCCCCACATGGAGCTCAGAGGCAGTCCAGTGAGGCGGGAAGGGACGGCTAAAGTGCAGACACTCCTGAGCTGAGTCATTCGGGCCACATGGTGCTGGTGGCTTCCCTCCTATAGTGCAGTCCCCAGCTCAGAGTGCTCAGAGGCAGCGGGCCTGGTTCTGTGAATCTTCTGCTTACCCCACACCTGGGAACGACGACTCTGCTTTCCTGAGCCTCCATCCCACTGACTAGAAATGGGAATGGCCACATCCACTTGGGCTGTCATGTTTATTATCATACACCACAGTCAGAATTGCCAGAAACTTTCGGTACCCTACAGCTCACAATACTTTCATCAAGTTGAAAACATTACTGCACAGGGTTATAGAGGCCCACATGGGAATCTCAGAGTGAATAAGACATTCACCTTGACCTTGCAAAGTCAAAAGACTGGAAGAAGAGACAGGAATGAATGATTCAGTGATGATGAAGATGAAGGAGACCCTGGCAGCATCAGGAAAGATGCAATAGTGAATTGGCTTCAGCGAAGAGGCCAAGAGGGATGGTGCTCCCACCAAAGGGAACAGAAGTCCAATGTGGCAGTAGACAAAGCTTATTCACCAGAGTGACTCTCACTTTGCCTGAGTTTGACTGAGAGGAGGTGAAGAGAGATGGACTGAGCCTGAGAGGGTCAGGAAGGACTTCACCACAGAAGACATTGAAGATTTTCAGTAGAATTTTAGGATTTGCCTAGACATGGGGGCACATACCTATTCATCCCTACACAGGAGGCAGAGGTAGGAGGATCAAAAGTTCGAGCTCAGCCTGTAATAGATAGCAAAACCCTGTTCTTAAGAAAAGTTGGAGACTGGGAGATAGCTTAGTGAGTAAAACACTTACTACACAAGCATGGGGACCTGAGTTTAGATCCTCGTGTAACAGCTAGGCACAGCAGCTCACATCTGTAACCCTGGAGCTTCCCAGCAGAGACAGGCAGATCCTGAGGCCTCAGCCAGACAGTCTGACCAAAACAATGAGTTCCAGGTTCAATGATCTGGTCTCAAAAAATAAGGTAGAGCCAGGCATGGTGGCACACACCTTTAATCCCAGTGTGAGATTGAGGCCAGCAAGTTCCAGGCCAGCTGGGGCTAAGGGAGACCCTGTCTCAAAAAAATAAATAAATAAGGTGGAGATAGGAGAAGACACCCAGTGTTGACCTCTAGCCATGAGCCCACTGGCACATACTGTACCCATCTGCACCTTAAGGAGATTGCCCCAGCTGAGGATGGAATGCAGCTTGCAAGGGAATGGTAGAAGGAGCTGTGAGCCAAAGGTGAAGACTGAGGGTGGGAGGGACTGGTAAGGTTGGAGATGGCAGACAGAATCCTCCCTTTAAAAGCTAGTTTGGGTAAAATTAAATTCAATTATTTGTCCTTATTTGTCCAATTCAATTAATTGCCCTTATAAAGACAGAAGAAACAAGGAGATGGGGACTGGGGACTTCAGGAAGGTGGGTACTGGGGACTTAGTCTTGGGTCCATTCTCTTTGCAAGTCTCCCCCATTAGGACTCTGCGGGGGGTGGACACGGGAACAAGCTGGCTGGGGGCTTTGCAACCCTAGGAGACAGGTCTCATTATCATCACTTCCACTTTGCAGGACAGGAAACTGAGGCCCAGAGAGGAAAAGTGACTTCCCAAGGCTACCAAATCAGGAAGTGGCAATGCTGGGAGTTGAGGCAGGTGATTCCATTCTAATGCACAGCTACCCAAACCCCAGACAGAGCCTGTGCAAAGGCCCTGTTGGGGGAAGAACCTTCAGTGGCCAGAATTGCAAAGAGACAGGGAAGGGGGAAAGGGTCAGAGGGGGTTACAGGAGCCATCAAACACAGTCAGATCAAGGTCATACATCTGTTTGGAGAGTAATAGGGAGCCATAGATGGTTTTACACAGGGGAAGGAAGTGAGCAACTTTCTCACACCTCACACTCCCCAAGCAGAGGCAGCAGCCAGGACCAAGACACACATTTGACAGAGGAAGATCTTTGGGCTATAAGGCTATGGCCCAGGAGATGAAATGACACCGCAGACACCCAACAGGCTCAGAGGCAAAACTGGGGCACAATGGCAGCTTTCTGTGTGGTCTCTGTACCTCCTATCTCCAGAGGGAAAAGGCTTCAAGCAAGGGCCCAGCAGCAGGGTGACCATGGGCAAGCTTCTCAGCCTCTCTGTGCCTCCTTTTTTATTTCTACAAATGAGAATAGAGAGTGACCCTCCAAGGCCATTCTAGCCTGACCTGCAAACTCCCATGGCTTCTTCCTTTCTGCTGTCCCTTCTACCTGGTCTTGTATAAGTCCTTCCTGGTACCTGAGGCCAAACCCACCACCAGAAGATCGTGGCCCATCTATAATATATTCTGGCCCCCACCATAGTACCCCACACACAGGGTACCCACACCTGCCACACTCTCCCCAAGCACCCACCCCATGCCCTCTCCATGCCACCAGCACCAACAGCTGTGGGTACCACAGGCTCCCGTCTCCTCTCACCATCATCTCACCCTCTAAGGGAAATAGATGGAGAAACTTGGAGGGAAACACAGTCCAGACCCTGCCCCAGGATCCCAGCTCTGGCATGGGAAGAGAGCCGGAGCTGACCCCCATACCAGCTGCCTCTCCTGGGCTCCAGCCTCTGAGACCGGCTCCCCTGGAGGCTCCCTCTGCCTCTTCACTGACTGTAGGAGCTAAAGTTTAATTTCCTTTGGCTCCTGTCTCTCCAAGCCCAGATCCTTCTGCTTACACAATCTTATTTCCCTGGCACGCACTGAAAGCAGCCATTTCTCAACTCTCCCTCCAACAACCCCAGATGGTGCACACAGCCCCCAAACTCCAGACCTCCACAAACCCCAAAATAATCAATCCAGAGCCCCCTTCCTTCATGAGAGTTCTAGCACAGAACTAACGCCACTGGATCATAATGTGTGTTGGGAATTTATGAGAAATTATTAAATGCTTATCACAGTCCTCGGAAGGCAGAGGCAGGTGGATCTCTGTGAGATCAAGGACAGCCTAGTTCACATAGTGACTTCTAGGTGGGACTAGGAAAAAGAAGTTTATCTTGCAGAAATATTCTGTGATGTAAAAATTCAAGAGCCTCTGAAATCTGAACATGTTTCCATCCTCGATGTGGGGCCAGCACCAGCCTGACAACAGATTCCATCCAATGCCAAAGGGAGGCTACTTACAGAAAGAATGTTTATGCTTCGCTGGAGAATGCTGCCCAGCCCCCGACCCAGCATTATTACGTAGCAGATGACATGTGCACCCTAGAACCTATCTAATATCCCAAATAGAGTCCCAAGACCAGATGGACACAGGGTCAGACTGGGCTGTGCAATATGCTGTTGAGAAAAGAGCTAACCCAGAAGTTCCCTCACAAAGGCCCAGTTAGGAGGCACACATGTAGCAAGGCCACAGCAGACCCTCTTCGATACATTCTATCACTATCTAATCACACAGATGGGAACACTGAGGCTGGGGAGAAACCACTTTCCAAGATGACTGCTGATTCAGAAAGAATGGGGTAATAGCCACACAGAGAGGTAGCAGAGACAGCCATGACATACTACTGCTTCAAAAGGGCTGGGGAGGTAGCTCAGTGGGTCAAGCGCTCCTTGCAACAGCATGAGGACCTGAGTTCAGATCCCCCACACCAACATCCACATAAAAGCAGGGCGAGACTGCCCATGCCTGTAATCCTACCATAGGGGAGGTGGAGGCAGGATGAACTCACCAGCCAGCTGATTGAGCCAAATTGGTGAGCTCCAGGTTCAGAAAGACCATCTCAAAAAGTAAGGCGGAGAGTGACTGAGGAAGATATCCTAACATCAGCCTCTGGCTTCCACAGATGCCCACTGAGACAGGTGCACTCACACAGATATACACCCTCCCTCATATACACATACACACATGCACCCTCCCCACACACAGATACACAAATACACACATGCACACACAAACCCTCCCCCTCACACAAATACATAACCCATACAACCCCCCACATATACATGCACCCTTACCGTACATATTCTCTACAAACACATATGTCTATTCTTCCTCCCCCACTACATACATACACCCTCCTCACACACATACTTACACATACACCCACATATACACATACACCACCCCTGCACACACTTGGCAAATTTTAGAGCAATAGGTCAAGTATAAATCTATTGCACATGCATAAATATATATATATATAATTCACATATATGCTATGTATATGTGAACTACATAGAATATATGTCGTGTGTATGTAACAGCAGCTTAACCTTGGGAAAAGAAATTAGGAATGATTGAGCCAGTTTGACTTTATTGTTCGCTTTTCCTCTTTGGAGTTGGTGAGGGGTTGATTTTACTGTTTTGGTTTTGGTACAGGGCATCCAACACAGATCTTCACACGTGTAGACAAACACACTATTGCTGAACAAGCCCACTTAGATTTTTGCATGAACCATGAGCTGCTTTGGCAATTTCAAGGCCAAAAAGCTCCTGGAATGAGACACCAGTGACGTGCTCTGATTCACCCTGAGGAGCTAAGACTGAGCAGAGCTGCTCCTGAGAAACCAGGCAAGGATGGAGGACACAGGAACCTGGAGAAAGGACAGGAAAGAGGTAGAAGAAAAGCAGGACCCTTCTGTCTGACCTAGGTGACTACTTCTGAAAATGGTTTAAATCTAGAGTATTTGGAATGGTGGAAGGTGGAATTGGGGACTTTCTGTGCACTGTATGGTTTCTGCTTAGTACAGTTCACAGAGATGAAAAGACTATAGAAGTTAAGAACCCGCCAAAGGCCTCCAGCCAGTGGAGAGCAGATGCAGGCTTCAACCTGAGGCAGAAGATGTTCCTCTCTATCTGCAATCTGTCTCACTAGGAGAAGGAAGACGAACTTAAAGCTCTGGGTTCCATCCCCAGGATTGCATAAATTGGACATGGTGGTGCATGCTTGTAATCCCAGCACTCCAGAGGTGGGGGCAGGGAAATCAAAGGTTCAAGGCCATCCTCAGCTATATAACAGCTTCAGGGCCAACCTGAGCTAATGAGACCCTGTCTCAAAAGGGAAAAAAGAATTTGAAAATCTAAATGTACTATGTGGAGTAATGTGGTATGGGGGAAGGGGACAGGGCCAAGACTGTGACATTTCAATGAACTAAGGGGCTGAGAAGGTGACACTGGCTCAAAGAGCAAAGAAAGGCAGGAAGCAGCCAAGTCGCCATCAGAGAAGGGAACAGCAGGTGCCAGAAACAGAGGGCAGAGGCCCGTATGGAGAGGGGTGTGATCTGGAGTTAGCCAGCACGACTATGGCACTGTGAATCTGAAGGAAAGTGGTGGGAATCAGAGAGACCAAGGACAGCTGGGTGGGCAGATCCAGGTGCCTCTAGAAAGCCACTGTCTTTGTCATAAAGACATTCCTCCTTGTCAGGACACTTCCTTTATGTGTGTGCATTTGTGTATCTGTGTCTATGGTGTGTGTATGTGTGATCACATGTATAGGGGCACATATGTGGGTGCACATTCACATGCGTGCATGTGTATGTGGAAGCCAGAGGCTGACATCCAGTGTCTTGCTCCATTAAGCTCCACTTTATTTACTGAGGCAGGGCCTCTCACTTGAACACAGTGCTCACAGATTCATCTAGTCTAGCCAGCCGACTTGCCACAGGGACCTCTGAGTCCACCTGCCACACACTGGGATTACAGGTGGACTGCCACACCTTCCCAGCTTTTACTTATGTTCTGGGGATCTGAACGCCTGTCCTCAAATGCTTTATGCACTGAGCCATCTCCCCAGTCCCAAAGGACATTTTTGCATTTCAGCCCTCAACCCCCTTCTTGGTCACCATTGCCCCGTCTGGGGAAATGGCCTCTCTTCCAGGCTGCCCTGGGTGTCACCTTATTTCCCAATCTTCAAGCATGGCCACATGATTACGATGAATGCCAAGCCCTGTACAATTTTTTTTGTTCTCAATGTTTCATATTTTCCTTAAACTTTATTTAAAAAAAAAAAAAAAAAAAAAAAAAAATTTTAGGGGGCGGGGCTCAATGGTTTAGAGCACTGGCTGTTCTTGCAGAAACCTGCATGGTGACTGACAATCATTTATAACTCCAGTTCCAGAGGATCCAATGCCCTCTTCTCCACAGGCACTGCAAAACACGGTGCACCCACCTACATGCAGGCATTACACTCATACACATAAAATAAAAATAAAATATCTTTTTTAAAAACTTTTTATCTCTGCTGCTCATGAAGAATGTAAAGATCATTAGCAACACATCGCCTCCATGGAAAATACCCACGCTACAATGGGCATGGCACCAGCAAGTTCCTACTGTGTCTACGCCACTGGGCATCTCGTCTCATCACTACGTGCCCTGTGTTGAATGTTTTTTGTCATAAAGGATCAATCATGAGCATTGCACAGGTGTTCAACCGTGACTTTCTCCATGGCTGACAAGAAAGGCTGAAAAATAAGGTAAAGAAATACAGTCTCCAGGAATTTCAACCTGTTTGATTTCTTGTTGTATTCTGCAGTGGTCAGAGTCCTGGTTTTTCTTTTAGCTCTAAGCAGGATCTCACTGTGTAGCCCAGGCTGAGATCACATTGAGACCCTCCTGCCTTGGTCTCCCAAGTGGTAGGATTACGGGTGTGCATCACCGTGCTGAGATCCAAGCATGGTCAGGTTTTTGTGTCCCCCACTCAAATACAAACTAAGAGGGCTCCAGGTATCATTTTCCTTTTCTTTTTTACTTTTTTGTTGTTGTTTTCGCTTAGCCAAGATTTTTGTCTATTGCTCCAAATTAGACCCTAGGTGGAAACCTGCCTTTGAGCAGTGGCTTTCCCCATTTCTAGCAGTTTGGAAAGCTAGGCACCATCCCTAGCTTGACAGAGGGGCAGCAAGTGTTCCTACATAGTCTCATCACTGAGAATTTTAAATGCCACCAATGTTCCTCATTGGCTATAGTTAAGGAGAGCAGCCTGCATGACCTGGGCGGCCCTGGTCCAACCAGCTGAAAGCACATAAGAGAACTGAAGTTTCTCAGAGGAAGAGATTTCCCAGGAACTGCAGGTCCAGCTATTTCTCAAGGCTTCCACCCTGGCGCCCCAAACAACCCACCCTATGGATCTCAGACTTGCCCAGTCAGTCCCTGCAATCCCATAAGCAATTCCTTGGGACAAACATCTTCATACCACATCCCACTGGACCTGTCTCTCTGGTGGAAGCATGACTGATGGTCCACATTACTCAGCTTCTCTTCTGTGTCCACCACCGTCCTCTACTTCGGGATGAATATTGGCCTTTGGGAAATACTGATGCTGAAGTTCTTGGTCTGGTTCTTAGAGTGGCCAGCTGAAATGCTGGGTACTGTGCTAAGGGCTACCTAGATAGATCCTGACCCATGAGATCAGATCAGTAATGGATTCCACTTCCACATGAGGAAGCTGAGTCTCAGAGAGGTTAAGCAGTCTTCCCAAATATACAAAGACCTGTGACCTCCATCCTCTGAGATGCAACACATACACCTTACCAGAAATATCTCACTGGGACAGAGCTGGGAAGATGAAGCAAGAGATACCAGACTATCCCCTCCATCCAGTGACTTGAGGGCCAGTTGAAAAACTCTAAGGGTCCTGACTCACTTCAAGGCAGAGGCAGCAGACACCTACATGGGCTAGCTTTGTCTCCTGCCTGCCTGTCCTCAGTTTCCAACAAGGACTATCTAGTATCCCTATGCCCAGAGCTCTGAAACTGAGCCCTGACCCTCAACAGCAGCAAACACTGAATTGGTGACACTCCATAGCAGCACCTCAGATGTAGAGACAAAGGCCAGATGAGGAGCAGACACCTGGCTTTTAGCCTGTTCAGAGAGACAGCTCTGTGATCTTGTGTGTGTTTGTCATTGAGCCCCTCAGAAGCCAAGACCAAGGGAAAACAAGACCAAAGGCATTTCCACTGTGTCTGAAGTCGCCCACCTCCATCTCCCAGGAAATGGCCTGGGAGGTCACCTGCTCCCTCACATCACTCAGTCAGCCAGCAGCAAAGTTGAAGTGTAGGCAAACTTCATCCACCTGACTGATAGCCCAGGGATCCCAGATCCCCTTGGCAATTTCCTGGGCCTCAGAGGAGTCTTACATAGCAGGAATCCTGGGCAGATGGGAGACCAGCCGGCTTCATTCCCCTCTGTGGAGATTTATTGCTCTCACTGCAGCTACAGAATGGCTCACAGTTGGGGAATTACTAAACAAGAAAGCACAGCGGCCGGCTGATTTATGAGATGCACGGACCCATGCCAGGCAAGCCAATCAATGTGCAGAAATTTGCATATTAATGAAACCTCATAAATAATGCAGAGATGACAGAGCTGCCACTTGCCACTGGGAAGCAGGCATCAGCCCTCTGGAGCAGGAGCACTTGAAACTGAATATCAGGATTGTCCCAGGGGGCCTGTTGTGGCAGGGATGACTAGTCCTGCTCCCAGGTGTCCCTTTAGGAGGTCCTGAGAGTGGCTATGAAGTCACATGTATAATCAGTTCCCAAGGTCTACTGCTGCTGGTGCTGCCACCTCAGGAGCCACATTGTATGGATGTGGGGCGGGGGGTGAGGGTGCTCTCTTGCACACATACATTCACATGGAAGGCAGAGGTCAACCACCAATGTCATTCCTCAAGAGCTGTTGCTCTTACTGGGACCTGGGGCTTGCCAACTCAGCTAGACTGGCTGGCCAGTGAGCCCCAGGGACACACCTCTGTCTGCCCCCTCACTGCTGGGTTTACATGCATGTACCATTGTGCTTGGCTTTTCATGTGGGTTCTAGGGGGGATCAAACTCAGTTCCTCAAAGACTTTACTGACTGGGCTATCTCCCTGGCTCCCTGGAGGCCATATTGCGTGGATGCTCCTCTAATCCACTGTGGCTGTCCTATCTCCCCTCTCCCCTCCTGGAGAAGGACATAAATATATTCAAAGGTGGAGTATTTATTTCCTCTGACTGCCAAGTGACAAATCACCAATAGCACAGCTTAAAGCCACACATATTTTCTTGCCATTTTAGAGTTAGGGATACAAAATTGGGTGTCAGTGAGTCAAGGTCAAGGTGTCCTGAGGGCTGATTCCTGCTGGACACTAGAGGTTGGTGAGTAACCTGCCTCTGAAGCTACTCGGGGGCTTTGGCAGGCACCTTCCTCTGTCTTTAAGACTAAGAGCTGAGTGTCCTCCAAGTTCTCTCTCTGCCTCTGTCACCCTGTGACACTGTTCTGTTTAGGATTTGACCCTCTTGCCTCCCCCTTTCTCCTGTGAGGGTCTCTGGGATTCCACTGGGTTCTCTGGAGAACCCCACCTGCTCTCTTGGTTTCAAGTCTCAGGATTAGAGGTAAGTGTGGAAGGATAGATAGATGATAGATGATAGATAGATAGATAGATAGATAATAGGTAGATAGATAGATAGATAGATAGATGATAGATAGATATAGGTAGATGATAGATAGATGATCAACAGAGATAGATAGAGATAGATGATAGATAGATATAGGTAGATGATAGATAGATGATAGACAGATGATAGATAGATGATGGATGGATAGACGATAGATAGATGATAGATAGATAGATGATAGATAGATAGATAGATGATAGATAGATAGATGATAGATAGATAAAGATAGATAGGATAGATGATAGATAGATAGATAGATAGATAGATAGATGAGTGATAGAAGATAGGTAGATAGATAGGTAGATTGATAGATAGATAACATCATAGATAGATCGTCGATAGATCATAGATGGATAGATATAGATAGATAGATAGATGATAGATGATAGATCATAGATAGATAGATTAGATAGATAGATAGATAGATAGATAGATAGATAG